>NW_008659035.1:0-22552 GCF_000695815.1 Acanthisitta chloris
CGGGCGCCGGCGGCGGCGGCGCCACGCCTTGAGTGCCTGCGGGGAACACAAGGGACAGTCAGAGCCTGGCAGGAGAACACAACGCGTTTCCCTGACTTCGGACCCTCTCCATTATCCCGGGAAACAGAACCGCCCAGGCAGCACCGACTGCAAACAGACCTCCGTACTGCTGGAAGAGAGAACCACTGCAAGGCAGTAACTAACCACCAATCCCAAACGTTTCCTCTGCTCTCATTCCGGGCAGAGCTCTCCCTCAGCTCCAGCTTGGCCTGTGCTTCCACAAATGCCTGCGGCCCAAACCCCTTCCTAGGGGCCCTGCTTCCAGGCGTCCAGTTAAGAACACCTCAGGCCTTTAGCAGCTTTAAACACTTCCCCTATCCTCCAGACACCACCTGAGATGCCTCAGAGCTGCACTGGCCATCAGCGAGAGCCTCGTGCAGGAGGAGCAGCAGAGGTGAGGGTGCAGCTGTTCTATTTGCTGTTCCAGAGAAAAGGGACACAACAAGGATTCATTCAGCAGAATAAACCTTGCAATGTAAACTAAGAGGAAATGCAACATGCAATTTCTGAGTTTTTTTTAATACAATATTTCTTCCTTTATAGCACATACCCAACACCAACTATCTTCCATTTCCATTATTGTTTTTAACACACTCTTCGAAGAGGAAAAAAAGTAACTCTTAAAACATTACAGGAGAAAGCTCAGCCCAAAGCTCACTGACATCAACACAACTGAGCCAGAATGAAGGAGGAACTCTGAGCTCCAGCTGAGGACTTCTCACCAGTGGGCAGGTGAGGAATCCTTCAGTCTGAACCAGCAACAAACTGTCCTGTGCTCCCTGAGCCCTCACACTGCACCTCTCTGCTCACCAGCAGCTCCTGCTCTCAAAACATAGTCCCTGTCTGGGAGAGAGCATGGGGCTCCTGCATCAATCTGTTCAGACTGTATATGTATTATTTCTGCACAAAAATCAAAGTTAAGAATGGAGGTTTTGAGACTCCTACCCTGGGCAAAACAAAAATGGCTGTGGAAATTAATGCTGGAATTAAAGACTTGGCAAAGTAAGCAGTGAAAACTGCACTTGGATTCAGCTCCACAAGCAGCTGTGTGGGGAGCTCCATTCCCCTTCTGTCCCTTCACCTCACCACTTATGCTTAGGACCATCTCTGACCGAAACCTTTGCATCCAAGTGCTCTTCATATTCCTGTTGGAAGGAAACTGTACTTTGCCAATGAGAACAACTCAGGACAGAGATGGGAATATTCATCCAGTCCATGGCATCCTTTACCTTCCCCTTCAAGCAGCCACTTAAGACAGCTCGACAGGTCACACTCTTGGGAGAGAAATTTGCCACCAGCAACAGCACATTTTTCCTCCTTCCCTTTTACCTCTAAAATGCAGAGCCCTCTCCCTCCCCTGGTCACAGCCAGGTCTGTCATCACTGAGGTGAAACTCCTGCTGTGACTCAGTACTGTGCATCTGACTAGACAGACACATGGCTAATGATGTGTCCCAGGAATTCTGAGGTTAGGGGATATTCCTGTTGATAAGTAAGTATTTTAGTTTTCCACAGAAGATTAAAAGTAAGGCAGACTAAAATAGCTGAGAACTACTGAGCTGCAGAGGGTGAGCCAGTGCTTCTGCTCCAGAGGAGTGTGGGTTACTGGAGCACCAACACGAGGTGAGAAGTTTTGCATTTAACAAGTACAAGTCTTTTAATTTCCCAACCTTATTGCACACAAAATGCAGCACTGAGGCAGCACAATGGTACCTGGAACTCCTTCTCTTTCTCTCGGAACTGCAGCAGCAGGGGAGCTGAACACTGCAACTGTGAGCCCCTGCTGGATGTGGAGGCTGAAGCACATGCAGAACTAGGAGAGTCTCTTGCTCTGCTAGCACATCAGGCACCAACTCAAAACTGGAACTGTCCAGAGACACATCCCAGTTTGCTGCAAATGCTCAGTACAACTTGTGGTACAGACTGCAAGTGCCATGCCTGAAGGAATGCTGGTGCAGTCTGGGCAGCTCTTTGCTCAGAGCACAGGAAGGGCAAGACTTCAAGGGACACTTCACAGAATCACAGAAGGGTTTGGGTTGGAAGGAACCTTAAAGCTCATCCAGGCCCATCTCCTACCATGGGCAGGGACACCTTCCACTAGGCCACGTTGCTCCAAGCCCCATCCAACCTGACCTAGAACACTTTCAGGAATGGGGCAGCCACAGCTTCTCTGGGCAACTTGTGCCAGTGCATTACCACACTCACAGGGAAGGATTTCTTCCCAATATCTAATCTAAACCTACACTCTGTCAGTGTAAGGCTAGTCCCCTTGTCCTGCCACTCCAGGCCCTTGTAATGGTCTCTCTCCATCTCTGTAGCCCCTTCAGATCCTGGAAGGCTACAATTAGGTCAATCCAAAGTCTTCTCCAGGCTTAACAATCCCAATTCTCTCAGCCTTTCCTCATAGCAGAGGTGTTCCATCCCTCTAATCATCTTGGTGCTGCCTCTGGACTCACTCCAATGGGTCCATGCCCTTCCTGGGCTGGGAGGACCCCAGAGCTGGATGCAGCACCGCAGATGGATCTCAGCTGAGTGGAGCAGAGGGACAGAATCCCCCCTCACCTGCTGCCTAAGCTGTGGGGATTAGCCCAGGACACAGTTTGCTCTCCAGATCAGCACAACTGGTGGAAGACATATTCTCTCTTGTTCTTCTCCCAGCCCAAGGAGCACTCACTCTGCTCTCCCACACGCAGAGCTATGTAGGCTCAGTTGATAAGTGAATCAAAGTGCTTTTAAGAAGAGTATGTGTTAACTTACTCAAAGGTTTTAAGAAGCCAAGACAACTGATATAAATCTGTTATCTTTAATCACATAACATACTATAATCTGTTTCTTCTAGTTTCCTTGTACTTATACTAAACTGTGGACAGTGCCCTGTAACTCTGGAACATCTGGATGGAAAGGTTAAGTCCTTGATTACAAATAACTCCTTGAAAAATTACACTCATGAACATCAAATGCTATAGCTGAAGTAAACACACAGATCTCAGCTATTGGTCCAGGACTGCTGTGAGCTCACATGGGTATTCTTACAAAGAGAAAAGCTCCCCCTCTCCCTTCACTGATGAGCATGGACGTTGAGAGAAGTCACCCAGATCACGTGGATGACTTGATCTGCCTCAACTACTCAGGAAATAAGTTAATAAAAACTAAGGCAAGTTCCTGATTTCCAGATTTCTCACATTCAGCTTCTCTGGATTTGTAAGAATAAAAAGAAGCTACTGTCCCAGAACTGATGTGGGCACAGAACTTACTTCACTCCCATCTCCATTCTGTAAAACCTTTTTGTTACGTGTGCAGTCAAGTGCAGAGGATCTTCATACATTCCAAAGGCTTGGAAGAACAAGTTCAGGCTATGCTGTACAAGACAGTCCCATGAACCCCCACAACTCTGGTAATACTGTGCTGCCATTACAGACAGTGTAATTCATCATGAAGATGTGAATTTATGAAATGTCCAACTCTCCCTAACCCAACACACTTCTCCATGGTGTCACCACAGGATTTTTTAAGCTCTGCTCTGTTTGCCAAGTGACCCAAGATCCTCTAGAACAATCATCTGCTGCGTTTGCACACCTGCTTTGCTGGAGTTTGAAAAGCAGCAGAGTGATTTTCAGAGAGAAGCAGCTCTTTGCTTGCTGAAAATTGCCTTATAAAAGGATCTTATGTCAAGTTTTCAACATGAAGGATCCAAAAATCACTGGTCATGGCTGGAAAATTTAGCCATCACATCACTGAGAGCAGAGAGCTCTCAGGGAGACAAATCTGAGGGATTTTTCAAGGAACACTGTGAAGTTCTGGGCAGAAACACACTAAGCCAAAATGAGCTTTTTCATTCATTGTTAAGGCTCTCATTTAGAAGTCTGAAGTCCCATAAATGCAATGATCTCACTAAAATTTGTAGGTAAGAAGTCTCTGGAGTAAATTCCTGACACTGGCCCACTGAAGGCCATCTCGAAATAAACACTTAAGAGAGCTCTGTGCCATGTAACAGCATGCACAGTCTCTTTGTAGATCTGACCAAGTTTGTATGTATAGGAAACATTAATTTATATAAGACACCCATGTTAGCTTGGGTTTGTAGTCCAAGTACCACCTGGTAATATTTAAATAATACTCTTAAAGAGGTGTCAAAACCTGTAACACTGCAAGGCTGAATAAAAGCTTTCAATTTCCCTTTAAATAAAACAATTTATTCTATACCTACAAAATATGCACCACACCTTCACAGACTTATAAAATACACTAAAAAAGGTTTCTCTGTAAGTCGATTTTATACATGTAATAGTTGAGTCTAAACCCAGTTTGTATGTCACACAGATGTGTTCTTGTAAGTTCCCTTTCTGTGCTGTACAAACCTCCATGGTTAAAAGCAGACAGCATGTGAGTTTGTACCTTATACTTTATGCCTGTGTTTCTTCAGAAAACAGATCTTCAATCATAAAAATACTTACTGCACCTCTGTGCAAAAGCAAGCCTCTAATAATGACTTCAAAGCCAAGAGAAGGGCAGAAATTTCAACAAGTTGAGAAGAATGTGCTTCCC
Organism: Acanthisitta chloris; assembly: GCF_000695815.1. Classification (NCBI taxonomy): domain Eukaryota; kingdom Metazoa; phylum Chordata; class Aves; order Passeriformes; family Acanthisittidae; genus Acanthisitta; species Acanthisitta chloris. The sequence continues at coordinate 4,605 of NW_008659035.1, forward strand.
TTTCCTCTGGACTGTAAGTCGGTACCAAACTCAGAATGGAATTTTACCTTCAGGGACCACTTACACAAGACTGAACTTACCAAGGAGTGGAACAGCCTGGGTGACAGGAGCAGGGACATTAGCTGGCGCTACAGGAGGTGGGACAGTCCCATAGATTTTGGAACTGTCGGTACTTTCAGCATTCCCTCTGCCTCCAGAAACTACTGTTGGGATGGGATTTCCTACAGACGACTCTTTCGTAGTGTCCTCACTCCCACCAGCTGCTGTAGCTAAGGAACAAGCATTGACACATTAACCCCCAGTCAGCTCTCCCACCTGCACAATCCCTGCCTTGCACAGGCCTCAACACTTACAGTTTGGGATGTTCACTGCTGGAGTGTGCGGAACAGAGACTGGAGGAGTTATGGGTGGTGGTGGCCCAGGAGGGAGGAAGCCTACAAGAAGCACATAGTACCCCTGAGTGTGACAGTACCACAACACCCCTGTGCAGGCTGTGCAGGGCTCTGTGCCCTCAGGTTCACCCACCACAGTACACACCCCCCAACATACCTGGGGGTAAATGCAGGGGGTTGAACCCAGGCCGTAAGAATGGAGGTGGTGGCGGTGGTGGCACTCCAGGAGCAAATCCAGGGGGTGGAATTCCTAGGGGTGCTGTGAAAGCAGGTGGTTGGAGGGCACCAACCACAGGAGGCCCTGATGGATGTGGTGGAACCTAGAAAAAAAGAAAGGGGGAAGATGTGTTACCCAAATTGCCTGGATGATCAGCCCCCAGTTTTGCTGGGGACTGCTGTCCCATGCTGTCCAGCACATTTCAGTGACCTGAAATTACTCTGCACAAGATGAGACTTACACAAGAGACCTAGTTAGCACTCAAACAACTCCTACCACATAAAGTATCAACATTGATCTTGTTTGCTTCTGTACTTAGAAAAAATCCTTCTTTGTGATAACTGGGTGTTAATGCATGTTGGGGACTCACTTCCACAGCTCCTGAACACAGTGGATGGGATTCATCTCCATCCAGCAGGATCCAATGGAGTGCGTATGACTTCAGAGCAACTAAAAACCTTCTCTTGTTTCTTTCTCACTACCTCGGTTTGTACATTACGTTAGAGTGACTAGTGTTTCCGTATTTTTTTTTTAAATTCTGATTAATATCAAGCAGACACAAGTTTCTTAGCCTCATCAGCTTCAGATATTTTGCTGTGGCAAAGGGAAGCAAAGAGCACACTCAATATATTCTGAAACTGTATTTTTTTCTTGACACTTTCTTTTTCAGCACAAATTTAAGAAAAATAAACAAAATCACTACTATTTAATACAGTTACCATCTACTAAATCCCACTGAAATTAGAAATTTGACTCACATCTTCATTTACTAATAATACCTCACAGCACATCAGGATTCTGTGTTGGAACAACCCAGAATTCAACATCCTATGTTCTCAATTCACATAACTGGCTAAATTAGAGATGTCTTCAAAGAATTTGAGTTCTTGATCTTCTCTGAGTGTCTGCCACATTGTAGTTTACAAATCACATTTCCTCAAGACACAAAACAGTTCTATCCACACTCCCTCCCATTTGGGAGCAGTGACAAGAAACTACTGATGTAAAAGTAGTAATGCATCTGTCAATAAGAAAAGCTTTTCCTTAGAGGGAAACTTAACTAGGAAAATAGGAGAAAAAAAAAAGAAAACCAATCACAAAACTGAAGATGCAATTCAGCCCATCAACAAAAAAAGACTCCTGCAATAATTCCTCCATGACTGAGAGAACAGATATTAAAATTACTGTCCTACAGTGCTTCAAACAAAGGTCTGGCAGACACACATGGTCTGTGCACATTAGCACTAGAGCAGCAATGAGGTTTTGGAGCAAAAGCTCCATCGTTCCCACTAACTGTGTGCTGACTTAGTTCCCAGGGCTGTTCTGGGACACGGAAACTACATCCCTTTGCAGGGAAATAAATCCAGATGCTCTGGGCACAAAACATGCTCCAAACCATAATGGGCTGGGGTTTTTCCAAGTCTCCCATTGCCACTGGGACTCAGCAGAAAAGGACTGTTCTGGGCTGAGACTGGGCTGCTCTTTTATCTGAAGCAACAGCTCACACACTGGACTTCAGGTGGACACACACACACATTGCCATTCACGACATTTCCTATCTCTCTTTACACTAAGTTATTAATTTTTGCTTATTTATCCCAATCAAATGAGAGAACTCTCACCTGTGGAGGAGGTACTGTTATTGGCGCAGGCATGGGAACAGGAATTGGAACAGGTAAAGCTTTGGGTATAGGTGACACTGGTTCACTATGTGCAGCTTCTGCCCCTCCATTCTGAGCTACTTCATTTTCAGACTTCTTGGGAATTCCCTTCCACTCTACGCAAAACAAAATCCCAACAGACATGGATCAGCTCAGAGGAAGCAGACAGGCAGTGCCAGGTGAAACCACCATGCTTGGAGATGTTTACAAAATTGACCTAACTGAAAATACTCAAATAAGCAGCACAGAGCTAAGAAGCATTTAAACACAGTACAGCAAATTACTGCATCAGCAAGTAAAATTATTCCTTTCTTTAGTCATTTAACAATCCTTTGCACTGAGAGCAAAAGAGAAAAGCATAAAGACTGGAACACCCTGAGGTTATGTTTATACTTCGTTACATCTTTGTTTAAAACACTCACTCAACTCGTTTTTGTGTGTTCAGCATGAACAGATGCTACTGTTATGACACATATACAATTATCACCAGACAATTGGTGCCACCAAGGTGATTAGAGGGATGGAGCACCTCTGCTATGAAGAAAGGCTGAAAGAATTGGGATTGTGCAGCCTGGAGAAGAGAAGGCTTTGGGGGGACCTAATTGCAGTACCTGAAGGGAGCCTGCAGGAAAGACAGAGAGAGACTATATACAAGGGCCTGGAGTGACAGGACAAGGGGGAATGGATTCACACTGACAGAGGGCAAGGATTAGATCAGATATAAATTCTTCCCTGTGAGGGTGCTGAGGCACTGGCACAGGTTGCCCAGAGCAGCTGTGGTTGCCCCATCCCTGGAAGTGTTCCAGGCCAGGTTGGACAGGCCCATAACAGGGGGTAGAACTGGATGAGCTTTAAGGCCCTTTCAACCCAAACCAGTCTGTGATTCTAATTAGGGCAAATTAGACAGAATGAGAGGACCCTGAAATAATGTTCCAATAACTGGAAGTACACAATGGTTAAAACTAACAGAGAAGTCTACAGTACTAAGTCAAAGAACTTTAGGTCATTCTTATTTTTCAAATATTAGATTTATTCACTGTTGCTTCTAAAATCACAACATAGCAACTCTGTATTGATCTGAAGCTGCTGATTCTAACAGGTATAATTTTCTTACTACAACTGGAGAATCCTGTTATTTCCACTGCTCACATACAAGATAACGAGAATTCCATTAGGTCCCTATAAATGCCAGGCCTGCACAGGAACTGAACATGCAGCAATGCCTTACCTGGACTAAGGGTCTCATTGTCCAACATTCCTCCTTCACAGAAACTTTCAAGATCTTCAGGTTTGACTTTGTCCCATGGGATGTAAGTCACACCTAGTTCTACATCCCAGTACTGCTTGTAGTCTGGCTTTATTCCTTTATTCAGAGCCCAGGCAATCTTGGGAGGGGAAATACATAGAAGTCAGTAAAAAGTTTCTATTTTAATACATTTAACATTTCCTTCTCACAAAACAGTGATAGCATTTGAGGCTAAAGAGCAAAGAGAATAACTGAAACAGTTACACAACTCTGAAGTAAGTTTGCTTTAAAGCAGACTTAGTTCTTATGTCTTAAGCTTGGCTCTTGCACATCCTTTGTAAAGATGTATAAAGCCAGTTTCTTCCCATGTTCCCCAGTCACCTGGATTAATTCTGTTTCCCTTTGGAGGGCAGGGGCATGCTCTAACATGATATTCTGCAGAAGGAAGTACGTCACTAATTACTGCATTCTTCTTTATTTCATATTAGTGCTTTTCATAGGATTGTAATTATAATGATCTTGTTATAAGATAAATAACTGACAACAAGAAACATACACTTCCAGTGCCCTGGAATGACTGAAAGGACACCATTTCTGTTGGTGAAATAGACGATTACTAGCAATCTCTCAAGGAAACTGATACAAGTTCCACTAACCCCATTACAGATCAGAAAGAATAATTCTCAAGGGAAGAAGTGCTCCACTCACTGAAGCTTACACGATACCATCTCCAGAACACACAACAGTCTGAAACACTCAAAGCTCATCAAAGATGGACAAGGATGACCGCAATGACAACAGCTTTGGAAAGGCTGACACTTCCCAAGGAGTACCTTGATAGATTTCTGGTTGACTTTGAAGTTGCCTCGGCTCAGTTTCTGGAGCGCACGGTTGGCATCCTGCCTGTGCACCATGACAATGTAGGCACATCCTCGGGGGGGAATCATCTGCATGGGGTTCAAGGGGAAAAACTGGTTTTGCTAGCACATAACAGAGCAAAGAACAATACACAAGTGTGCACTTACAACAGTGCTGTTCCAAAAGGGGCTATGGATGTTTGGAAGGGACTATCGAAGAAGTTAAGAAAGCCTCTTAAAAAAAGTATCTTCTGTAAATGCACACTTCTAGTAAACTAAAACTTCCTCAACTTCTGATGTGGAAAGCTTTGAACTCTACTCCATGTGAGAATGTGGGTGACTGCTGTATATCTAATCCTTTGAAATTGCTAAACAGTAGTGTCCATGCAAATACTGTGCTCTGGCAATCTGTTACTTGTTGGAAGGCACAGAAATACCCCCTTCATTCCATATCCCAGGAGCTTCCAGCTGCACCTCCACAGTCACTTCCACCTGCAGTTTTGTAGTAATTTTTATTATCTGTAATGCATTTGAGAAAAAAACTCCTATGTTGTTTTACAAAATCTGGGAATAGGAAGACAGTCACTTCTTTTTGTTTGTTTCAATGAAATTTTAAAGCTATCATTTATGTATGAAAATATCCTTAAATACAGCAGGACATCACAATAGTTCTCTGTGTCTATGGCTAAAGTGACAGGATAAACAAAAACACCAGTTGAGACCTCACATCTCTGTAATCAAACAACAGGGACAGCCAAGGAACTCAGCAGCACACAATGTAACTGTGAAGCCATCTCCTTGCTAGCCCTTCCTCATTCACCAGAGAAAGCAGGATTTTTATGGAAATGGGGTAATATTCTCTTATTTTATGACCATTTTTAAATTACAAGAAACCAAAGCAAGTGCCTTCTTGTTTTAATACAACTCAGCCAAATTAACTGCAGCTTCCACAGCACCACTTATACTTACATTGATGGATTCAATTGGGCCAAACTCCTCCAAAAGACTTCCAACATCCTGCTGAGTTGTTCTCTTGTCGAGCTGTCCTACCCACAGTGTGGTACTGCACACTGCAACCAGAGAGGTTAACACAGACTGTAAGAGCCAGCACTGACACGAGCTCTTTCTCCCAGGGAAGAGTAACCAACATACTCATCTCACTTCATGCCTCAGCGTAATAAACCAGCAAACGAGCTCAAAGCATCACATTCACTGCAGATCACTACAGCAACATTTAATAGTCATCCATGTGTCCTCCACTAAGTGATACAAACCTGATTTGACAGCACTGTGTGACAGAATTCAGGAGAGGCGTTGGCAGCAGCACAACTCACACCTCTGCCAGTGTGAGCCTTCAATGAACAGTTACTAAGGGTCTGCATTTCTCTTACACTAATGGGGTTGTCACTTGGCAGGTTTTGGCTAGTTAGAACTGTTCAGGTTTTTGTCTCTCTCATGTAAGAGACAGAATGTTTTCATTTTACCTGCTGAGTCCCGAGAAGATTCCACACTCCCTAGGAATACTCAGAGGACAACTACCACATTTGATCTACAAACACAGGCAGAGCCAGGGTTATTTCAGAAATCCAACCTTAGCCTGTGTGCTTTCCAGGTCAAAGCTCCCTTTAGGTCTGAGAGACACAACACTGAGTAATTACAAAATACATAATCATTTATGATTGAACAAGAAGAAGCTGAGTTAATCTGCTTTGCTTTATGTCTCAAAGAAAGGCAAAGAAAAACACAGGCTTTCAGCCTTTTCTCATTTTACAGCCAAAATAGTTCTAACTTGGAGATATTCCCAATATGCCAAACTGACAACTATAAGGAAAGGAAGTGCAAGGAGGTGTGGTGAATGTAATTCCTGCCAGCTTTACAACAGCTCAGAAAACAAATCATAGTGCAGTTTACTCCGATTCTGTTTGGATGAGTCTTGGAAACCACAGCAAGGAGCATTAAACCCAAAGAAAGGGAACACAAACAGTATCACCCAAAAGAGTGTTACGGGAACGTGCAGAGTTCCATCAGCAATGAATAGACAGAATGAACTTACCACTAACAGTTTCTGCCTTGATCTGGGGAAGGCCTTTGGACCTGCGCTCCCTCTCCCGCTCACGCTCCCGTCTCTCCTGTGACCGCGACTTGGGTGAGTGCCGACGTCTGTCCCTGGAGCGCGACCGTGACCGCCGGTGCCGTGACCGCCGCGACCGGGAGCCAGACCTGGAACGTCTCCTCTTGGGGGACCTGGTGTCAACAACAGCCACCTGTGTTCAACCTGTCTGACTCACAATGTAACTATTTCAACAGTCAGGTGAAAGTTCATTCGCTAAAAAAAAAATGAATCAAGCCAAGTTCACTCACAGATAAATCAGAGCTACAACAAATCGTTGCAGCAGCTTATTCATGCACTCAACAGCTGATTGTTTTCCAATTTATCATCTTCTATTAATTTTGTGCTGAAGTTTGCTATCAAAACTGTGTCCACATTAACACAGGAAAAAGTTGCATCTGCATCAATGAGGAAAACATTTCTTGCTTGTATGAAAAAACAGCTTAAAAAGAGATGGCAAATAAATTTACCACTGGAATTGTATTTTACATCACATTCAAGTTCTAAACCACTAGAGGTCTGGAAGACAGAGTATACCTTCAAAGAAGTCATAAGAAAGTCAGCAAAGGAGAAGGCTTAGGTCAGCTGAGACATGACATACTGCCTTGTGCCAGGCAAAGTCCCACAGCACACTGATCACAGATGTTTTCATTACAAGTGTCCTTAGAGCACAGAGAAAATGAAACTATAACACTCTGCTTCCCTAAAATGTACTCTATATTGAGGGGCATGGAAGTTACTCTCTCCTAGTAAGAACTGTAAGATATCCAACTTTCCTTACAAGGTAGGTGACTCTCAGAGGTTCATAAGCCTTCTATTTCTCATTCCTGCGCTGCAGGACACACAACTTTTGGCTGCATTTACAAACAGCTCCTCTCAGACAGGAGACACTGAAAGAGCCTCTTTAAGGGGTATTCAAATAAAGCCCTTGATAGTCCTGATTTTACCAAGAAATGTCACTAGTGTTGTCCATAGCGAGATTAAGACACCTCCATGGCAGTTGTGGCAGCACAGCACCAGATTCCCTGAGTTCCAGACAAAGAGCAGAACTGTCCTCAGGACTCATACACTGCTAGCCAACTGCTTCCAAGCCTCTGGACATGACATAGTGCAGTTTCTTATGCTAAACTCCAACAGCTGAAACAATATATACCCTCACCAAAAGAACTTTCCCGGATTTACCTTGATGCAGATCTAGATCTTGACTTCCTGCTGTCGGAAACATGTCGCTTTCCCTCCTGAATAGGTGGCTGTTCCACTTCCATATCCTGAAATAGGAAGTTGACTGGTGTTACAGGTGAGCAGCACAAGCATTGTATTTCTTTTCATGCCCAGACAGAATTAGGTAACAGCTCTAAAACTCTACTGAATATTCAAATGCGTGAAATTTAGAAGCAATGGGCCTCTCCTCAAGCTTCCCCACTGCTCTGTTGTCACTAACAGGGAGAGGGTCCAGTGTTATATGTACTTAACATAACCACTGAAAATACATCAGGGAAATAATATACACCATTCTCACTTCCAAATCATCATCATCATCCCATACTTTAGTCTATTTCAGCACCACCACAGAATATGATTATGTTCCTTAACATTAGTCACTGGATCCTGCTCTGTCATCAAAATCAAGTGAGGTCTACTAGACAACTTTTCTCCACGATATTAGAAGGAACTGCTCTAAGCCAGATACATAAGCAAATGACAACAAATCTGAAGAATGAATCAGTCACCAAAGCAATACATAAAATGCAAGAACCTGCTTAAAAAATGTAAATTAATTCCAGCACAGCTCTTCCTTCCTAGCCCAAATGCTCTACAGCTTCCCAATCCACAACATATTGTGTCCTGCCCAAACTTTAAATGGTTGTCATGACATGATCCTGGCAGGGAATATCCAAACAATTAATCTCTCAAAATGCACTGATTCAATACAATTCTAGGGTAAAAACTGATTATAAAGATACTCTTGAGAACTGTCCCTTTATTCCAGGTGGGAAGCAGAACTGATTTCTATAATCTGTGACATCACAGGTCACCACAGCTTGGTACCATCTCTGTTTCTCAGTTTAGTATTTCCTTTTCTTGGAACAAAACAGGCAAATATATTCATTTTGGTTTAATACACAGGCTCATAGACTTGGTCTTTGATTTCTTCTCAATAGCAGTCAGTTATTGACCCCAACTATATCCCGAAAACCGTCAGTAACAAGAGGAAGGTGTTTACATACACTCGGTTTTTTTAAACTTTTACAGACTTCTGAGTCCATTTCCTCTACATTCACAATCCACCAGGCCCTTAAAAATTAACTTTTCCAGACACTCTGTCCATAGCTGTCCTGACATTTCTGCTCCTCGACAATCCAAACACACTGGAGAAAGACACCTAAGTTAGTTAACTGCAAGGGCTCCTTACCTGCTGGTGGGGTTTCTGCATGTGTGACTCACTCTGGACAGGAAAAGGAGACTGGAAAGTTGGCTGCACAGGTGCTGCTGGTGGAATCACAGGCTGAGCCATAGGTGGAAACTGGGGGGTAGGCAGGAGGCCAAATCCTGGCATTTGCCCATTGGGAGGAAGTGGGACCTTTGGATAAGAAAAAACATGAACTTACAAAAATTACATTAGCTTTCCCAGTTTGTTCAAGTAAAACTGTATCTCTGCTGCAAAGCTACAACAAAAGATGAATGAGATCATGCATTCAGGTGTAGAAAATAAGAATCTTGTTCAAAACATGACTAGGACAGAGAACAGGAATGTTTCTTTGGGAAGATGAAGGGCTAAGCCGCATTCACTCCTCACAACAGGAACACCACTTACTTACTTCTGCACCACAGAAAAACACACAGGGAGAAGGGAAAACCTTGAAGTTACCTGGTGACGCATTGGATCCTGCTGCATTCCCATCATTCGCTGCTGAAAAGGATCCATATTTGGGAGTTGAGGGAATACTGGCTGCTGCATGCCTTCTCCTGGAAAGCCACTAAACCCAGGAATATTTTGGTGAGATGAGTCAGCAGATATGCAGATTTTTCTGTCTATTTTACAGATTTCTATACACATTTACACATTTCTTCAATTTCAGACAGAAGAACTATCTTTACTATGAACCCATTTCCAACAGAAGCAAGGAGAAAGAGTGGCTGCTTATCCTTTATCATTTAAAGAAATGCTACACACAGGTTAGAACCTCCCTCCTCCCTGTCCTTCTGAGCTTGCTAAAGACCTCAGCCTAAGGAAATATTTCAGGAAGGTTCTCTGCCTTGGGCTAAATTTCTTCCCTTCCAGTTCCTCTTCTGAGAATAGAACAAGTAACTATTTTCCTCCTGGAAAATCATCTGGCTATACTTTTGCTGCAAACAACCCCTTTGGTTTGGGAGGAAACAGGGCAGAGGAGAAGGGGATGTGTATCACACAAGGATTACAGGGATGCCATTCACTTCCTGATTCAACACACAGAATGGACAGTGCTCAGGGAATTCAGGAGGTCTGTGCAGGTAACAGGACCTGCTTGCAGGAAACTGAACAGTATTTCAGAGGGATAAACGAATTTCATAGTGATGGGGAATGGAACTTTGCAGTACTTGAAGACACAGGTGTCACACAATTCTGAGATGATTCTGGACAGATCAGTTTTTCACAGAATTACTGGTTTTGTGTACCCAAACAGGGAATACTGGAATGACACCTCCAGAAGTGTCTTGCACAGCTGTGAGGTGCTAAGAACAGAGGCTCTGAAGCACTACCAACAGAACATTAACATGCCCAAAAGCCTCTAGTTGGGCAGACACGGGCAGTGCTTATGTGTCACCTACCTCATCGCTCTGTACTCCAGAGTTCCATCTGAATTCTAGGGAAAATACTACCAATTCCCTTAAAAGCCATTTAATTAACTAACACTTGCATAACAAAGTGCTCAAAGTGAGAAACAGTAGGAAAGTTGATGAGAGTTAGTGGTTCTGGTTTTCAGAGCAGGGTTTAGATGCATATACAGAAAGTAAGACATGGGGCCACGAACTGAAGCAGGGAAAAAAAAAAAAAGGACTAACCCCGGTATTGAGCACCATCCAGCCTGTGCACTGAATGAGAGAGAGGTCCTGTGGAAAGAACTGGGATGTGGTCATGGCATTTAACACTTGAGCACAATGCACAGCAAAAGTGAAACAGGAGTCTAAGCTCATCTGGGTGGGATTTAGTATCTGAGAATGTAAAGCTGTGAAGCCAATTTTCATTTTTTAATAAAGCTACCACAATGTCTGGAATAGCATCTTTTCCCCAGCCAGGAAGGCAAACCCGCTGCCCCCTAACGGTGCCCTGACACACTTAGTTGTGCAATAAAAACATGGAACTCATCTTGAAACCAGAACTGACCTTTTCTCTACAGAACAATGTCATCAGTCAATGCCGGGACATGCCAAACCTACACCAGATTAGCAAAGCAAAGAGACACAAAAACACCCCACTAAAAATTTTTAACAGTTTTAAATTTGGGTTGTAACAGTTAAGCACTGAAGTCACTTGGAATTTTAATCAATTTTCTAATCCCAAGGATTTTTCAGTTTTGTTATAGCACAAAACTTACAAGGCTGGCTGAGACACTGAGGGGGAAGGAGCTGAATCTTCTTTCTTTGAATCTTCCACTGCCTCTGGTTCATCATCATAGTCAAACCGATCTAGCAGCTTCTGAAAGAAATCACATTGTGACAACTATTTTTTCTGTATCTTACATAACTCGCAGCCAAAATATTTTTATTATCATAGTTATAGTACATATCTAACTGCTCTGGAATTGAAGACAAGGTTAGAACTGAGGAAAAGTAAAAATCTATGTTCTAACACAGAATTAAAATTGTCCCAAACCAGGTTTCTTCAGCTTCACAAATGCAGAAGCCATAAAAGAGGAAGCCAAGCTCCAAACAGAAAGAGAAGAAACAAAACTAGAACCACTTTTCTCCTAGTAAACAGGGGACACTGAGGCACCCATCACATAGAACTGGAGAGGATCAACACAAAGAAGAAACGAAGACTTACTTTGTCAAAGGATGTTTTTTGCTCGGGTGCTGGGAAAGCAGCTTTCTGCTCTGGTGCCTGTGCTACTGTGGTTTTCAGCTGAGCAGTAATAGCCTGAACCTGAGCCATCACAGTGTTATCTATGACAGGTGACTGAGGCTTCTGAGGCTGCTGGAAGGTCTGCAGAATTTGCTGAAGCTATAAAACACACATAGCATTACATATACACTCTTCTATAATCAAATACAAAGCATTGAAAGAGTTGTAGGATGTACATTTTACGTCAAATCAGACTATGGCATGGGATGAACATCAGCAACCTGACTGAACTATGGAGAACTTTCAGCAAGACCAAGAGTCACTTTTTAAATACTACAGTGGCAAAATTCAGCAGATCCCAATGTTGCAGTGTTCAGGCCTTTCAGCACTACAAATGTTTAAGTGGACCAAACAATAAAACTCCACATTTTGTTTGACATATTCCACTTGTTCTGGAAACTTTGTAACTGCTATTTCCTCAAATTCCACAATTACTGGATGGAAGAGGCACAGATAATTCAAATACTTTTAAACTCCTACAAGTTTTCCCCTGAAGACTTTAAGGAGAATCTTTGCTTTGCTTCCAATTACAGATATTAATTCCATCACTTTTCCCCCCTCATTTCACATAGAAGCTGAAGTTAGAAGGGAACCATACAAACAGGTTACCTGTTGTCCTTGTGTGGTCTGGAACAGCTGAGCTACAGCTGCAAAGGCATCGGAGCTCGGCAGCTGTGGCACACTGGGCACTGAGTTCGCAGTCACTTGAGGTGGCTCTGAAGGGACCTTGGCCGGAGGGGGTGGTGAGCCTGAGGGTCCCAGAGGGATGGAGGAAGTGCTGTGTTACTCCAAAACATTCACCATACTGTCCAGTGCACCCTTAAACCAAGTGTCGGACTATAATTCCCTACTGAACCCAAAAGGACCTGTCTGAACCACCTGTTTGAATGCACATTGCATACTTTTGCCTTGCACTGCTCCAGTCACTGCTCACACTTGCACATCACATACACTAAGGAGAACAAAGGCCCAGCTGAGAGCTGGTCCCACATGGAATTTTAGAGCACAGCTCCATGCTTGTAACTGTCCAGGTTTAGACAAGCTCAGAGAAATGCTATAACTCAAACAACACTAAGCAATGAACTTCACTAAGCAATACACTTAACATGGTGGTTCTGGTTACACAGACCTGGGCTCATCCCTTTGGATGAGTATTTCAAACCATCTCATGACTAATTCGAAGAGTTTCTCTTAGTATTCTCTATTTTCTAACAGTAACTGAACTTTTGCTGAGAAGTTTGGCAATAACTAAAGGGTTTTAAACATTATTTCACAGGCAACTTGTCATCTCTGATCACAGTTGTCCACATGCCCTTTTTGCACAGGCACAAGCCACACCTACAGCTGATGGATAAATCCTCCCACCAGAACTGTAATTTTTACTCATTGTTCCAGGAAAAGACTCCCATTTCCACTGGACTTTACTGAAGCTGGGATCACACTTTAAGACATACTACTAGCTCTCCCATCCTCTTTGCTTTAGATTACAAAGCTTTTATTAACAAACATTTTGCAGCACCAAGAAATTAGCAACATTACCATCAGTTCCTACACTCTGTGAGCAAGTAACTGTTCTTTAGCAAATTTCTCTTGATGGACTACTTCAAAGCTACACAAGGAGTGAAGGTTAACAAAACTCCACAGATAGAAGAATTGTTTTAGTCTGAAACACTGAGCAAACGTGTTTGCCTTGCAATACCAACTCCTTTAAAGCCATTCATGTTTGCACTTCAAATACGTCCAGTGTTGACAGGCAGCATGCACAGACAAATGTGTTGTGTAATATTTTCCCAGAAGTTAAATGCAATATAAAAACACTACAAAAAGGTATGTGGCTGTTTTTAAATACGACGTAACTCCCCAATTATTTCCTGTATATATTCAGAAGGATATTTGCTTGCTCAAGGGAGAAAATCTGCATTTCCCTCTCTCTCTGTTTGGCTAAACAGACTTTGTAGTATTATGAGCTAAACAGATTCTACTTCACATAATGCATTAATATATTTATTATTATTCATTAGCCTATTTATTTCAGGGCCAAATTATCCCCTTTAGTGCATCTGAATAATCTCACTGGAATCAGTAATCCTGTACACGAAACCTCTGCAGAATGCAACCAACTGTTAGTACCAGTGAGGAGCCACAGCTGGAAAGGCAGTGCCCCTCACCTGTCCCACCAGAGTGAAACTGCCACTCTGCACCCAGGCTTGGATGCCAAGGCATTCCCACCCCCTGCCATGTTTGTAACATCAATGGGACACACTTCCCTAAACACAGCTGGAGATGGTGTCATTTGTGATGCTGTGCAGCACTATTTTGTTGTCTCTCCCCAAACCTCACCCACTCCATTACATTTTCCCCAGACCTGCTTGACTGAGTGCAAAAAGTAGGTTCCCAAAGCTCTGTGTGAACTACAGAGTGCAAAGCCACAAGCAGCCCCTCTGGAGAAAGGGGGAATGGTGGAACACACATCATCATCCACAACTCCACAGCCTCACTCTCAGCTTTTTACGTGGCACAAAATAGGTCAATGCAAGCACTGGGCAGGCCCACCCTGCTCCTCTCTGCAGGTCAGTGGTTCTCAGCCAGCAGCCTGTCAGTGTGTGAGGATCTGGATTTTAAACATCAGTTCAAGTGCTTCAGGGCTGCACACTGAGACATACTAAGAGCTGCTGCTTTCAGGTACTAAGTGGATTCAAAGAAATATAAGTAAGGTCCCACTTTACTGATCTGGATTCTAACATTGAAAATGACATCAGAATTACAAAACTGAGAAACAACAGAAAAATATTTCAAAGCAAAAGATATGAAGTGTTTGTTTAAGAGGGGACACTGAAGTCATCAGCAAGTGTGCACACATGTATGTACAGATGCTTGTACATGATAGACATTTCAGGTATTTTCCAAGTATGTGCTCAATTCTGCTAATCTTTGTATTGGCATTATTTAAAATGAGTTCAGCTGCTCCACATAACTGTGACAACAAAGTGGAGTTCACTGATATGTTACTGCTGGAACTAAGAGCAGACACTTTACTGTGGAAGCAAACAAGCTACTGGATTTTCCCTTTGAAAGTAGACATTAGTGTCATTCCTACCTTCATTGTTAGTAGCATTTTCTGTCACTGGTGCAGTGGCACTAGTTCCTGCTGCCATATCCAAGAGAGGCTGAATTATCTCAATTTTAAACACTCCATTTTTCTGCCAGAGGTTCAGGACACGAACTATTTTACTCTGTAGAAACAGAAGTAAGCAGAACATTAAATACAGCTTTCCAAACCACAGAGTCCCAGTTCATCTTCAGTACTTGCAGAAGCAAGGTTTGCACAGCACAGGAGTTCAGCACGATCTACACCTACTTATCAAACCCTGTCTCATAGCACAGGACAGTAACACCTTTCACCTGGCGAAGAGAAAAACTGCCAACTTATTTTTCTGTCTGCTTTAATAAAAAGCAATTTGTGACATTTCTGTAAAACTGCTCTGGCCAGACATCCAGGTTTGATGTACAATTAAGTTGTCACTTCAGCCCCACCACTGCTTCACAGAGGGTCACAGAGGGATGAAAAAACCAACCTATGTGAGCAAAAAGAGAAAATGAAGATGAGCTGGAAAGCCCTGATGGAGAGAGCAGTTAGATCAGCAAACACCAGAACCAAACTTTAAAGTGACATAGAAGACTGCTCCCTTGATCTGATTCCTAACCTGTTGGGGTCCTTGCGAGGGATGGACTGCAGCACACACCAATATGATGCTCTGATAGCCAACTTTATTTAGGGCATCTAACAGTATTTCTAGTAAAATGTCTCCTGTCCATGCAGCTACGCGCTGATCACACAACTTTAGATTGGTTGCTCCACCTGCCAATGCGTACAGTTCTTACTTATGAGAGGTTACAAGTTAAAGCTGCATCCCACTCTCACATCCTGGGAAACTGATAACAAGAGCTACACAGTGTCCCCGAGAACTTAGACAACAGCACTATTCCCAGCTTGTTAGCCAGATGACTTATCTTATCTATAAGGCAGTAAAACTAAAACTAAACCTAAAACCCCTGGCAGCAGGAGAGAACAAGACCATTATAAGGTGTTGGATTGAAGAGACAGGAATGCATAAAGATAGAAACAAGGTCAGCAAGACCTATTTTGTGTGTCTTGTTTTTAATTGCTTAAGCATTCCTTTAACCATTGCTCAAGTTACAGTTCCTCTGCTAGCCAGGCCCCAACACTAACCCAAGCAATCCTATGTTGACATCAGAAAACCATCTCCCATTGTTACTCAAAAGCAAGTGGGAAACATCCTAACTGATCACTGCAGGTCTAATTTAGAATCCCTGACTGTCAGCTATTGTAAGCTCATTCCTTTTTTTTGACAGGAGGAACAAGGCAGCTCTCGGGAATAAGATGGAAATTAGCCTCTCCTTCTTTAGTCTAGGACTAAACAATGTCTCACTAGTTGTGCTGCTTCAGCTGGAACATGCAAGCAGGTACTTGTCAGAGCACAGGTGATACTGACCCAGCTGTCCTTTTTGCATCATCTCACTTGAACACAACAGCTTTTAAGTATTTCTGACATATCCTGTAGCTATTAAGAATGAATCAATTCTGTTCCTCCTTGATTCAACACTAAAATGTCTTACTGTGACTCAGTTATATACACCCATGCAAATCCACCTGAACTTTATTAGCTAAGTGATTAAAGAATGTTTGCTAAAGTAACATCAGTTGGAGAGGAACCCGAAATTACTATTTTAAAATAAGATTTTGGTCTAAGAAGCAGTGAACTTTAAAACAGCAGCATTTTTTGGCTGTCACTCCAGACTTGAAAATCATATGAAGCCCAAAAATGAGTAAATTTAATCCTCTTGTTTTCAGTCACATATTAATCTTGCAGAAAGGCTACTTAAAAACAAAAAGGTAGCATCGTTCTCTTTTCATATCAACCACATCTGTTGTGTATCTACAGGTCAGTTTTGTTTAGAAACTGGGAATTAATTAAAGCATGTGATAAATAACATTATTCCCTATATCAGGTAGTTCCATAAAGGAGATAGTCTAACTCATTCAGATGAACAAAATGGTAAGCACAGAAGACAGAAAGGAGAAGGACTGCTCTGTTTCACCAAGGTGTTAATCCAGAAGCTTCAAAACATGATTCAAGGCCTAAAGGTGTAATGTTCCACCTAAGGAAACTACATCAAAGCCTTTCAAAAGCTTAGTTATAAAGTTGGGGGAAGTTATCTAGAAAAAGACTGTGTGCTGGGTTGCAGTGTGGGAGTAGCCCGTGATATGCATTATACTGTCCTCTCCACAAGCTGTTAAAGCAGGTGGGGACAGGGATCATTATCTCCTGGTCCCTGATGGCTCCCTCAGGGGGCTGTCTCTGTGTAATGGGCTGTCTGGGGCTCAGGCATGCAGAGAATTACATCACCCCACTGTGAGATGCTTCACCCCGGAGTGGGGGGGAACCAAGCATTCCCACAGGGATATAAACTGGGGTTTGGACCAGCACAGGTAGCCCTTTGCCTGCTGGAGTCCTAGAGGACAAGAGCTGCTGCTGGACCTTCAGGAGAGGACTGGATCTGTGGGATCACTGCTCCAACAGAACCATCACTCCAGGAGGACTGCAGCACCATTTAATCGGTCAACTCCCTGATTGACAGGGTGTCAGGTTACTTTCTGACTCTGTCAGTGGTTCCTTTTTGTACTGTTGCATTTCTTGTTGTTTTGGTTTGTTTTTCCCTATTAAATTGTACTTCTGACTTGGAGTCTCTCACCAGTTTGCTTTCAAACCAGCACAAATTTTGGTGCCCAACGTGGGACCCAATACTGAAAAAAAGTTAGAATTACAATTTTTGTAGTGCAGAAGCTATTTGCTATGATGCTAAAAATGCTTACATGGGTCTTGTACCTAAGTCTCTATATTTTTCCACACATGGGGGGGAACTACCTGCCGGCTGTAATACTCGTGTATGGACTGAAGTATGGTATGAGAACTGCTTTATTGGCGTATTATGTCTATTGCATGATAACCTCCAAGGTAATGAACATCATTTGGGGCATATACTCAATTTCATTTGCTGATCCTAGTCTAGGCTTCTACTTCTGGAGCGTCATCACTGGCACCCAGTCCCTGGGGGGAGAAGTAAGGAACGTTTTTTTCCAGCCTTTCAGGCCTGACACAGCAGTTTTTGCAAATATAGAGTTCTCTCTGAATGTCAAGGAGGGCATATACTTTTGTTGGTTCTACTTGGCACGGCCTGTACCACATATACCATGCTTAAAGTCAGAACGCTTGGTGTGGCACATCATCCTCAGAAGGAGGAGGAAGAAACCACAGGCACCGTCACCGCCCCAACCCCC
>NW_008659036.1:0-386 GCF_000695815.1 Acanthisitta chloris
CAAAATCCCCCAGCGCCAGCCCATCTGTGAAATTGTGCGCCACGTCCGCCGCCAGCACCAGGTACCCCGACACCGCCAGGGCTGGGGGCAAAAACTGGGGTCACCCCAAAAATACCCCCCAAAATACCCCCAAAATACCCCAAAACACCCCAAAATACCCACAAAACACCCCAAAATACTCCTAAACACCCCAAAACACCCAAAAATACCCCCAAAATACCCCTAAAACAACCCCAAAACACCCGAAAATATCCCCAAAATACCATAAATACCCCCAAAAGACCCCCAAATGTCAAGGTGAGCCCAAAACTGACCCCAAAATACCCCCAAAATACTCCAAAATAACCCTAAATACCCCAAAAATACCCCAAAATATCCCAAAAACA
>NW_008659037.1:0-2759 GCF_000695815.1 Acanthisitta chloris
CAAGCCTGTGTTTACTTCATGAAAATTGGAGGTTATTTTTGTTCCTTTTCATAGAGCATGTTAATTCTTTGAATTTTAACATGGTATGAATGCACTTGTTTTGGCATTTATTTTGTGAAAACAACTTTCTATATTTCTGTTAGAGAAATTATGTTGACTATAATTTCATGCATCACTGAGTGATGCATCCTACATTATATTACACTTATGACTCTATGACTACTAAACTGAAATCTACATTTCTCTTTCATATTGATGTCACTTTAAGTGACACCAGTGTTATGAGTCAACCCAAAAAACCAGCAAGGATTTCCAACCATACAGACAGTGAAAAAGAATCTCATTATAATCTGACATGTATAAAATGCTCACATGTTTTGTAAGGTTGTTCATGGAAAAGTATACTGTGTTGTAAAACTCATAAAAAGCCACTGGATATTAAAGTACATGCGTGGAAATACATTATATATTTATTACTTTGAGATATGATGTACTTTCACTATAGTCTGGATGAAGTCATAGTCACAGCTGCACTGAATTCTCCATCCTACCCACCATGTATAATGTAAAAGAAGAAAGAACCATGAAAAGGATTGTGGAAAACATGAAATAATGGTGAGTTTTTTACTTTTCAAAGCCAATTATTTTTTCTCTATTTCTCAATGTACTTTTTCCCTCAGAAAATTTAATTCAATGACACTCAAGCAGTAGCCAGACATTTGTTTGTAGAGTTTTATTTGCTTCCAAGAAGTCCCATTACTGTCTTTTATATTGTAGAAAACTCTGCTATGCCTAGAAACAGTAGCAGACTTATTTAAAAACAACAACAAAAATGACAAAACATAGCCACAAATAAACAAGCAAAACCCCAACAAACAATCAAACAAAGCCAACACAAAAGCTGTTTTAGTTTGAGAAGCAATATTACTGGTTTGACAGGGATTAGGGCAGGGAACTGGACATTGCACATTAAGATGTAATAAATCTGTATCACAGTTCATTATTTGGTATTGTCATCAAGATGTAATAAAACTGTATCACAGTTCATTATTTGGTATTGGTCAAACTGATGAATCTTTCACTGGCCTTACTTCTCTGGAACTAACAGTATTCACCTTTTGTCAACATCTTTGGATTTCTTGGCTGAATGAAAATGCAGCTCTGTAAGTGGAGAGTCATGGGAGACTATTATGGTGCATAAAATCTGGTGTGAAACAGTGGAAGCTGTTGTAATGGAATGGGCTGTTAATTTCTCTTACAGATCTGCAATGTGATGTGGTTTCTTCAGCACAGAGAGGATCATCTTAAGAAGATACTGTGCTTTCTGGTCTCTTACAGCTGAACTTTATACTGCACATCTCTGCTTTTCCTTGAATGTTCAGGATTCCCTTCTCAAATGAAGTTAAATTCCTCATCTAATTTCATGATTTCTTGTTTTATTTTTATTTCACCCATGTACTTGGTACATACTTCTATGAGAAAAATTGTGGAAATATTGTTTATGAAAATGTAAATAAAAAGTTCATTTGTTCACTGGTGTTCATTTATTTAATAAAAACATACAGAAATGTAAAGCCCCTGAAGCACTGTTCTTCATCAGGTCCTGCTGTTACATATTCATTTTAAACTTTATTTATACCACTGGAATGCAATTGCTGCTATTAAAGTTTGTTGCAGTTATTTCATAGATGAAGTACTTTAAGCATTTTTAACAAGTCTTCTTACAGGGGTGGTTGATCAATATTACAGAAGGTTTTTCAAACAATGGATTTAAAAGGCTTCTGAGTGAAGAATGTACCTTTTATAATTGTTATTAAAGATGAAAGGAGACAGATACTGTAGTGCATTGAATAGAATAGTTTTTAACGTGATTCAATGTATAACTAAAGCCACTTTGCCAAAGTTTTGCATGTGCAGTAATGTATTGGGTATTTCCTTCTTTGTGACTCTTGACCCCATGACATGTTCAGGAATGTTCTTGTCTCTGAAATGTTTAGAATTTTGAGCTGATATTTTTCAATCTATGCCCATTTTGCAGGTAAAGAAGATGGAAAATTCTGTAAGAAGGTGACTGTTAGGATGACTATCCGCAAGAATGACTGCAGGAGTAACACACCAGTAAGTAAATAACTATCGTGATATCTTTTAATAGATGGGTAAAAATATGAGACATAAAAAGAAGGGAGAAAGAGAACCCAGACTCCACAAGACTGTTGTCTCCATCTCTGTCACAGAGACACAGGTTTCTGTGTTCCATGGAGTTGTTTTAATATTTCCTTGCATTCTCAGCAATCCTCTTCTCAAATAATAATTAAAAAAAAAAGGAATCTGTTACTTCTGCTTTTGTATGCATTTATGTGCATGTTGATTTGGTGCAAATTCAAGATCTCATTTCACCCTATAACGCAATTATTATAAGCAAATTAACTTTCATAGAACTAAATCTTGCCCATGGTATTCTGCAGTTAAAATGGCTGCAGATGTGTCTATTTTCCATCTGCTTAGGGAAAGTATTTAAATGCCAACTTCATGAAGAAAGGAATCTTGGGTTCTGAAAGCTTTTTTTAGACAGAAGCATGAGCACACTGTAAAATGTGTAGGAAGAATGAGGCCCTATCTGTGTGTCTATCAAGGGATTTAGTGTTGGAGGACACCAACAATGTCCTGCTGGGCAGTAAGACTGTGAGCAGCAGCAAGGGTGCAGACAGACGTCTCATGTGAGATGTGTAAGAACGCCTGGAAAAGCTGTAATAAAAGAG
>NW_008659037.1:2785-35357 GCF_000695815.1 Acanthisitta chloris
TGAGAGTACATTTTGTAGAGTAAGCTGGTGAGCAGCCAGGAAATTTAGTCTCAGTGTCTCATTGAACTGATACACAAATCTTGACTATTAAATTTGAAAATAAAATATCAGTTTCTGTGACTATTTCTCTTACAGTCTGTATTACAGACTTGGTATCATTAGTAGTAATTCCCTTTGTAACAGTCATTTCCATTGGCTTTCCAAAGGATTGGTTCTTTTATTCCTCCTTACTGATTCCAGTATAGCAACACAGCATCAGTGTATCACTGAAATGAATACTGTAGGGAGTTGTGGGCAGAACATTTGGTACTAAGTTCAAGCCAAGGTTGTTACGAAAAAGATGCAAACCCAAAATCGTTTATTTGTGTCTGTTAATAGCCAAAACTGACAGAAAAGTCATTGTTAATATCAGTAAGAAAAAATAGAGACCTACCTGGGCAAAGTACCTCAGAGCTTATTTTCAGACATAGTGGGATTTCATAAGGGGCTAGAGGAAATACTTCCAAATTTTTCATAGTTTTGCCACTGGATTTGAGTGCCTAATGTTTTTGGACTTTCTTGAAAACTCCTAACTTTCCTAGCTGCTTCAATTTGCTAATTATTCTTCATGCTCGTTCCCAGGTTAACATTGTTTCGTGTGATGGAAAGTGCCCATCTGCAAGTATTTACAACTACAACATCAACACATATGCAAGATTCTGCAAATGCTGCAGGGAGCTCGGACTACAGAGGAGAACTGTGCAATTGTATTGCACCAGTAATTCAACCTGGGTCAGCTATTCAATCCAAGAGCCCACAGATTGTTCTTGCCAATGGTCTTAAAAAAATTGAGAAGGAAAGAAAACAGCAAGCCCAGCTGTTCCCAGCATAATTTTATTAGTTTTTCTATTAAAAATACAGTAGCCAATCCCCCGAATGTTACCATTTTGATGCAAAAGAGAGCAGAAATACTTTGGGACTCTTCTAAATTTCTGAAAAATGGCTTTGCGTAATTTGTATTGTGATTTGTCTTCATTCACAGGGATTGTTTTAAGGGTTCTTGTGACACGTGCCAACTTAAAAGGTGAGTTACATTAGCGACACCTCAAGAGAAAGAACACCACCTGTTTTGTTCTGGAAGGCTGGTCCACTCTTTGTCAAGCACCCATTCCTGTTTTAAATCATTCACTGACTTACCTGGCAGCAGGTCACTATTTTGAATACAGTGCAATTGTGCAAATGTGTTCGGTGTCTATTAAAAAAAATTATTTGGATGACATGAGAATTTTCAGTTTAAATCATATTCCTGTTGCTAAGTAGAGCATGTATAGGAAATTCACTTAAAGATTCTTTTCTTTCATCAGGGAAACATTAGCAATACTGATAACTGTATGTAATATTCCCTGGTAATAATTTCCATTTTTCTGGTGTATTTTATATTGTAGTGAAAAGCATTATGGGAAGCATGGATTGTATGGAAAAGGTCAGCTGGTTTTAGGCTATCTAGATTAGTCACTAGTAATTACTTTGTCTTTCTGTTGAACAATATGACATAAACTGAAAATACAGAGATTTAAAAAATGAAAACCATTTGACATTCCATTGTATAGATAAATGAAAACATTCAGCTGATGAAATGAACCATACTTAAATTGTTTCTTTAGGAGAATGAATGTTGTTTAAAATTAATTTTAAAGATGTGAAAGTTCATTAGGAAAAAAAGTAAAAAAAGAGGATTATGTATCTGTCTCAAAGAAAAACTAAATTGAAAACTTTTGTCACCTGTATAATAGAATGCAATTTCGTATGGCAAGTGCTTGAAATTGAAAGTGCACAACTGCAAGGTTTGAAATTTCAAAAGCAATTTTGCTTATGAACTTGAAAAGTTAACATTTTTTGTAATGAACTAATTTTTTCTCCTCTAAGCTAATGTTACCATTCTATTCTTTTCAACAAATGCCACTGTGTAATGAACTAATTTTTTCCTCCTCTAAGCTAATGTTACAATTCTATTCTTTTCAACAAATGCCACTGAGATTCAGTAAAAATTCAGTAGCTTTCATTTCATAGTTTAAAATTGTAGATAGCACATAGTGACAACACTTGAGATCCTATAATAGTGAATAGATCTCAGCATAACATCTTTAAAAGCTGCTTGTCTGCAGTTAATCCAAAGAAATGTGTTAAAATCAATCATGTGAACATATTTGATATTAATTTTGTACACTGTACATTTCATTCTTACAATATCTAATAAACAACAGGAAGTCTTATTTTGTTACAATTAATTTTGCTATCATTGTTCAAGCAGCTCATTGTCATGTGCTGCAGCACACGATGTTTACTAAGATTTTCTTTTCAGCAGTGCACATGTATAATTTTAGGGCTTGCTGCTATCACTAGTACTAATGATCTAATGCTACACCAAGGAGAAAAACCTGCCCATGGGTTTTTGAAAATGGACATATTTTCTTGATTTCATCACAGTTCACTCTCATCCTCAGAAATGCAAAATTCAACTATATCATTTTGTTCTAAACAAAAGTTGGAATGCCATTGTTCATCAAAGTGTAACAGCACATCTCTGACACTGTCAGACAGGCTGTTTGTCTTGGGAAAGCAGGAGGGAAAATAAGGTACATTTCTGCACATTCTCTTTCCACATTTTTTTCCTAAAACTGACCCTCAGGATTGACTGCTATGAGTAGACTGTGTTTTGAGTAAGTGTGGATGTTTCGTTACTATACAGTTCTTGTGTAGTGATGATCACCCTTCAGTACTTAGGATAGTTGTTGTGTAGTGATGATCACCCTTCAGTACTTTGGGCCAACTAAGTCTTTAAGATCAACTGTTGTTGATCTTAGCTGGCACTAAGCCTTCCTTAGTACCAGCTGGCAGGTGCCATCCTAGAGGGTAGGAATTAATAAAAAAAGCTGTTTCCTTTGCTCTCAAACAAGATGGTGTTTGCTGTGAAGTGCCAGCTACGACCATGAGGGACAGAATTAGAGCAGAAATTAGGACATGGGCCAACTAAGTCTTTAAGATCAACTGTTGTTGATCTTAGCTGGCACTAAGCCTTCCTTAGTACCAGCTGGCAGGTGCCATCCTAGAGGGTAGGAATTAATAAAAAAAGCTGTTTCCTTTGCTCTCAAACAAGATGGTGTTTGCTGTGAAGTGCCAGCTACGACCATGAGGGACAGAATTAGAGCAGAAATTAGGACAGCCACCATGCTCCCTCTGCTGCAGTGTGGTCCCTCCTCTTGCCACTTGAGCTAAGAGCTCCTTCTTTCCAGCAGCTCAAGGCAATAACTCTGAAAACCATTCAAGATCCAAACTTTCAACTCTTGGTTGAAGAGCAAAGTTAGTACTGGCAGTGAGAGCAGAAAACAAACTGTAATGTATCCAGTAAAGTGAGAGCAGAAAACAAACTGTAATGTATCCAGTAACCATAATCAAACACTGCTGCAGCTTCTAGTTCAGGAGTAGAATAATAAACATTCTGTTAAGTCCCTACTTTGGATTTTGTAGATATTAGGCTTATGCAGACAGAAACAAGAGGAAAGATTCAAACTGCTATGACTTGGTCTAGGGGAAGCTACTTTCATCCCTGCCTCCGTGTTAAATTCCTTCCTATGTCCTTAGCCTATCTGTGATTGTTCAAAGACACCCAGGCCTTTACCATATATTTACCTTACGCTGCATTTGCACAAAGCAACTTAGCTGGAAAAAGATTGTGCCTTCTTTGTCCTTCCACATCTTTGGAAACCAAAGGGACCTCAATGTGGGTTTCATCTGGCCCTCTCATGCTGGAGACACTTGGGCTGTAACAATGAGTCTTAAAACAATCTTATTTTCTTTTTACTAACCCTTTTGCTTGAAACTGACCTTCTTGAAACTTGGACCTGTTATGTCTATTTGCAAGTCTCAGAACTTTAATCCACTCTGAGGGCCATGTTCTCCTCACATGTGTTTCTCCATGAAAGTGATTCCTAATGTAGGTGTAGAAAAATGACAGGCTTGTATCTTGTTAAATCCAGGATTTAAAATCTTTATAATGCTGGGGTGGTTTTTTCCATTTTTAAATAAAATATTTAGTATGTGAGTATGGGAACATTTCTTGTTTGTTATGCTGATTGCTCATTGTTATCTCCTTTAAAAACCAGTTTATTTGCATTGCCTCAATCAAGCTCACCTAGCCTCGATTCATAGGGAAATCTAAACAATTTTGGCAGCTGGAGTCTTGAGTACCATGGATAATAGCCCTTAAGAAAGGACTTTAAGAATAAATATTATGATATCAAGTGTGCTATCTAAATGCTCACTGTCTGGGTTATTAGTACATGATCTGGACCCAGGATAACAGACTCTTGAGTAATGCTTCCTCTAATTAACAATATTGCTGCCTGGTGCTTTGGTAAATCAATCTGAAATATTGGCATATGCTGGTCTGCAGTTTAATGCAAACTCTTAGTCACAAGTTAAATAACTTGCACCCCCTCAGATGCAGTCCATGAAGTCAGATCAAACTCATTCCATAAATTTCGTCCTTGCTCTTATCTCTGCCCACATCATCATTTCTCTCCCCAGTACAAGTGGTTAGCCATGAACAATTAAAATGAGGTAACAGCTGCTATGCAGATGGTGACTTTTTTGAAAAATCCCCTCTGAGTGTGATGAAGACATCTAACCTCTTTAGAAATAGTGCCTGACAGACTGCCATCCCCTCAGGTCTGCTTTCTGTATGGACTTTTAAGGCTTTGATTGTGTCAGCTCACATTAGTGATTTAAAAGACAGATATCTGATTAACTCAGGTGTCCAGGCTTCATCCATCACCAAAGAAAGAGATGTGTATCCAGAGAGTGACTCATTCCATCCTAAAATTAGTGTCTAAGATTGATGTGCTGAATCATCCTTCAGATGTATCATCTTTCCTTTTCACTGTGGAGAGAACCTGGATGGCAAGATGTGGTTAGGCACCTCACTTTTTGGTTAATAAAATTAGCTGGAATAAATTTTGCCTTTAATGGCTAAAGATATCTTAACAGGCTCAAAAATCAGTTATTCTGATAGTTATTGTGGCATGTCTTATCTGACCACCTCATGAGTGGTGATTAATGGTAATATTTGATTTGTATGAAGCTGAATTGAATGTAATTTGTCTTGCACAGTTTTTCCTGTATGTCTTAAAGAATACTACACATTTTGTATGACAGCTACAAAACTTTCCCTGTATCTCTAGAGCTGAAGACAGAAATCATCATTAGCCAAATCTTCAAGATAAAAAAGCACAACTGAATTTGCAAAGATGTGCTGTGTTTATTTCCATAACATGTTATAGTAGCTGGAAAAGATCTATAAGGTGAGTGAATTTTAACATATTTCTGTTTTATAGACCTTTTATTGTGTAGATGTTGTCTTGAGTCTTGCAAGTGATTGGTGATCTTGCTTTCTGTGCTTTTGGCTTCCAAGATCTTTAGGGTAATGTGATTCTTCTGACACTTATGAAACATACCAATGAAATATCTTTGTGCTTTAGATCTTTAGAGTGCCTGGCATTGAGTTTGAGGCAGCAGAGAGGTTTTTCAATACACAGGCCTTTCCTGACTCATTTTTTAATACATCTTCCCAGGGGCAGATTCTGACCTCAGTTATTATATTTGAATGAATATCAGATTTAGTGTGTGTTTTTTTTCAAAAGCGATGTTAGTTCATTAATTGAATATGTGAGATTTGTCCAATCTGTACCTTGTATAGTCAATTCTTGGGGAAACAAATTATAGCAGAGCACTTTAATAACATTTCTCTTTGAGTGATAAATCAGAAGTCTGATCTTAAATGTGAAATATACATGACAGAATAGCTGGAGTCATGCATAATGCCAAGACCATGCCTGTTCTTGTTCTCTCTGCTTAACCCCCCAACCATCTTTTCTGGGTAAAGTAGAGAGGGATAACCATGTCCTTCGACCAGCTGCCACACTCCTTTAGATGCAGCCCAAGATGAGGTTGACTTTCTGGGCCGTGAGCCCACACTGCAGCTCATGGTGAGTTTTTCATCAATGGTCACCCCCGAGTCCTTCTCCACAAGGCTGCTCTCAATTACCTCTCCACTCAGCCTATAGGTGTGCCTGGGATTGCCATGACCCAAGTGTAGGCCCTTGCACTTCACTTTGTGAACTTCATGAGGTTAGCATCAGTCACCTCTCAAGCCTGTCAAGGTCCCTCTGTATGGCATCCCTTCCCTCCAGTGTGTTAACTGCACCACACAGCTTGATGTTATATCCACTTGCAACAACAAGTGGAAAAAAATCCCCCACTTCTGGTTAAAGCCCCTCAAATGTTAAAAACAGCTTTGTAGTAACCTCCTTATTTTCAAGTTTTTTTTTCAGAATACCAGTATTTTAGTTTCTGACCCTCATCCTTCTCTTTTTCCAGTCTGGAAGAAGGTGAGAAAGGAGATGCAGGATGATGCATTTAAGGAAAATATTTAGAAGTTTTTCTCTTCCAATTAGACTGGGAAACCCAATTCTCATGAAGCTGTTATATAGGGGAAAGTGGAATTCAATACCTAAGGGGGCCTATTGTGAATTTTGGCATTAGAGAAGGAGGGGGTAAAATCCTCTCCTTTGATAATGAAGGAAAACCAACATATTCTGTGGTTACACTGATTGCAATGGGCTTGAGAGCAGCCCTTGGTGTAGCATTAATACAGGTCTGCCAAGTGCATCCAGTCCCCTCTGCCTGTGTGTTTTGTGGTGATGCTAGAATAGGGTCAGAGCAAGCTGAGGTTGCAGGGGTGAAGGCTGCTGCTGTTTTCCCTAGCAATTGTCTGTGGAATGTTTGACAAAGGGTTCTGGCTCTGTGAATTATTCCAGATCAGGATGCATTGTCCATACTTTCTCAGGGCTGTGGTTTGGGACTTGTCTGAAGGCCAGATGGAGAATTAGCTGCTGCATGGAGCCACAAGGTTCATTCCATGTTACAGCTTGGCCATGAAACTTTGGACTTCCCATCAAAATAGAGAGTTGTAGACCCCAGTTAATTCAAGGATTTCTGTGATGTTACAGTATCAGGAACTGATACTTCATTACCAGGTCTCTCTCCTGTTTTGTATTTTTGAAATAAGAAGAAATATTCTGTAGACCTGTATTTAATGGGAAAAATTGCAAATACTGCTCTGTTTTAAAAAATACAGTTTGATCATGTTTTAATTATTTTTTCAATTATATTTTTAATAGTATTTACTCTCCTATCTTATTCATGTGTCATGAGGCTAAAGGTGGAGTGTGGGGCCACAGGTAGCTCTAATAATGGGAGTCTCGTAATCACCTAAAATCAGCATAAAATGAAAGAAAATAAACTAGTGCCCTATAAATAGTGTACTTAAGCTATCTCTGGAGTGAAAGTCACAGCACTATTGCACATTTTTTTCATGGCTCCATGTCCGGAGCATGGGGAAAAGGAAGGTAGAGCTCTTAGACTTTGGATTTGTCCATATTGTAGCACTTCCAAATCTTCTGTCAACACTGGCGTGACGTTACATTCATCAAAAAATGCACAGCCTTTTTAAATTTCCATCTGTTATATAAATAAAAAATAATGCAGCCCTATATTTTAAGGTATGCTAATCCTGCATAGCCATGGCCTAATTATCAAATGATTTCATGCTACCCTGGTGGCAGGCAACATCCAGACCACTGAACACTTGCTTTGGATCTCTCATTAAATCCCTCTTGCACAGTTTCATTCATAAATTTACCATGGCTTTTAAAACAAAATAGTTTGATGCTTATACAGCGATGTCAAATCAGAGCAGTATGTTTCCAGTGTGCAGCAACATTTTTCAGATGCTCCACTTCACACATGACTGAATAATTGGTGGCAAACTCCATTATTGCTGCCTTTTACCTTGAGTGGAAGCCGTGCCACTGCTGGGTAGTGCATGCTAGTTGTGCTCAAAGGCAAGATGCCCTGGGTGTAACCTGTCCATACCTTTGTGGAGCTTGCATGTTCTACTCTTTACACCAAACTTCATTTTGACAATGCGCATCCTAAGTTGGGTACCAAGACTCCTGATCCACACCTCTTCCCCTGCTCTGTTCTATCTGTGTTGGAGCTAGCACAGAGATGCTGGGATGCTCATGGTTCTTGCCTCCTCTGGTGTTCCTCCAGCACTACCCTGTGTGTGCTCCCAAGGGAGGCATAATGCCTTAGGGCTTTGGAAACATGTCATGTTATACCAAAATCCAAAGAAAATTTCAGGTTTGTTGGTTACGTTTTTAATTTAACTTTGGAAAGACTTGGAAAGTTACTAGGACGAGGTTGCTAGTGGAAGTGTTTCCCTATTTCCATAAGGCAAGTTTTAACCTTTGAATTCAGTGCAAATGGCTTATTCCTAGGTGCCCATGCAAATAACTCTATTAACAATGAAATTATTATTAAAACCAGAATTAAAGTATTTCTCCAGATTTACCTTAGACAGCAATTTACCCTAAAAATCTTCATGCCATCTGTGCCAACTTAGTGCCATTTGCAGTTTAACAAGAAATCTTCCTTTTTGTCTTGCAACCTGCTCTTTTATAGGACAAGCTTTGCAGTTTAGCAAGAAATCTTCCTTTTTGTCTTGCAACTTGGAGTACTCTGGTAGTATCACTGTCTCTGGGCTTTCACCATCCCCCCATGTGTGTTTTTTAAAGCAGTATATATCCCATAGATCTATTTCCCTTGATCTGTAAAAGCACTGCTGGGGAGGAATTGAATAGAATTGTTGCTACTGCTATGTGAGGGCTGGTAGAGAGCTGGTTAGCTGGACACAAGTCATGATGGTGACAAAGAAGAGTCTGTGACCCACTGACAGCAGATTGAAGCCCCCTCAGAAAATTTGCAGATGACACCATGCTGAGTGGTGAGGTTGACCCACCTGAAGGATGATGTGCCATCCAGAGGGACCTGAACAAGCTTGAGAAGTGAGCCCATTGAAACCTCATTAGGTTTAATAAGACAAAGTGCAAGGTGCTGCCACCCAGGTTGGGTCAACCTCCAGTATCAACACAGGCTGGGAGATGAACAGATCGAGAGCAGGACTTGGGGGTGCTGCTGGATGAGAGGCTGGTCATGAGCTCGCAATGGGCGCTTGCAGCCTAGAAAGCCAACCATACCCTGGGCTGCATCAAAAGCAGCATAGCCAGCAGGTCAAGGGTGGGATTCTGACCCTCTTCTCTGGTGAGAACCCACCTGGAGAGCTGCATCCAGCTCTGGGGTCCCCAGCACAGGAAGGACATCAGCCTGTTGGAGTGAGTCCAGAGGAGGCCACCATCATGGTTAGAGGGATGGAGCACCTCTCCTGCAAGGAAAGGCTGCCAAAAATTGGTTTATTTCAGCCTGGAAAAGAGAAAGCTTCAGGGTGACCTAATTGTGGCCTTTCCATACCTGAAGGGAGCCTGCAAGAAAGCTGGAGAGAGACTTTTCACAAGGGTATGCAGTGACAGGACAAGAGGGAATGGCCTCAAACCGAAAGAGAGTAGGTTTAGATTAGATATTAGGAAGAAATTCTTTACTGTGAGGGTGGTGAGGCACTGAAACAGGATGCCCAGAGAAGCTGAGGATTCTCTAACCCAGTCAATATCCAAGGGCAGGCTGGATGGATTTCTGAGCAACCTGGTCTAGTGGGAGGTGTCCCTGCCCGTGGCAGGGGAGTTGGAACTAGATGATCTTTGAGATCCCTTCCAGCCCAAACCATTCTGTGATTCTATGGTTCTATGATTCACTGATGGCAGCAAACAGCACCAGTGTGCAGGTAGCTGGGAGCTGCTGGGAGGGGTGGCATAGAGAGAGATGCTTGTGATTGTGAATTCAGATTGATTTCCCCATCCTTGCTCCATTTTTTTCTTTTGCTTAATGAAAGATTTGTTAATTCCAGTACTTTCATATTCTAGTTCAAATCACCTTGCAAATCTCAAAATATTTTTAGCAGCCTTTTATGTTTGCCCCAAACTGCTTCAAATAAGAAAGAGAGTATCACAGGAGTGATTTGCATCAATATGCTACCAGCATCCCTGTCCTCCAGCTAAAGTTTAACAAATTAATTTTCTCTGGCACAGCTAATTCTGATTTAAGTATTTGTAATAAGCTGGAAATTTCAGACTTGTGTGCTTACTCACTGAATTATGTTACTTGCTCATTACTCACAGTTTGTTTTTGTTACCAGGTCATTTGAAGTTCAAATTAGTTGAAGACGTTTGCAGCATAGCCTTTAAAATTAGACACTGCTATTCTCTGTGTAAGAAAATCCTTATCCAGAGCATTTTGAAAAATGTTTGTTGGATGTGGAGTTTGGGCAACATTTCTTCTAAACCATTCAAATGAAAGGGTGCCTGGGGACTGCCAGGGTGCCAGCCTGTGCCAGGATCTGAGCCACTTCCCAGTTCTTGTGCTCCAAGCAGTGAGTCTGCTTAAACCATGTGCCATGTCCCCCAGGTGACTGGACTGCCACTGTCAGCATGTACAAGGCAGAGTTGGCACATTGGGGCATCACACACACATATATTTAAGATGGGTATATTTTCTATTTCAACTTTTTTAAATTTAATCTCCTTTGTGTGTTGTCTGAAAGCTGTGGCAATGCAGTTGGTAATGCAAAAGCCCTCAGTAACCAGAGTAGCCTGTCTTGTCACTGCCAGATTTTTCTGCTTCTTCCTGCTCCAAGACAACCTCTTTCCTTCTTCTTCATCTCCTCAGGTGGTTTCTTTTCTTTATGGCCCAGCTGGTGTGTATGAGGTACAGCATGGTGGAGTGTGTCTGAACTGGGTTTGTGTGAAACAGGGTATGGGGAAACAACTGTATCTGGACAAACTAGGTGATTTTTACAGGCTAAAGGGACCATCTTTGTGCTCAGGGTGGTGCTTTTCATATTCTGTTCCAAAGCCTGTGAGTACTAGAAACTCCCAGGCAAATGACTCAGTACACACATATATGTGAAGTTGTGTTAGGGGAGGTTAAGGCTGGAGATTAGAAAATGGTTCTCCCCACAGAGGGTGTTTGGGCACTGGAATAGCTCCCAAGGGAAGTTGTCACAGCCCCAACCCTGACAGAGCTCAAGGGGTGCTTGGACAATGCTCTCAGGCACATGGTGTGATTCTTGGGGATGTCCTGTGCAGGGCCAGGAGTTGGACGAGATGATCCTCAAGGGTCCTTCCAACTCTGATTATGCTGTGGTCTTCTAATTACAAGGACAAGCAAATAACTGTTTCAGCTGACATCTTCAGCAGCACACATTGCAAACTGAGGGAGGAAATTGTCCCTTACAGAAAACTTCTGTCCAAATTATTTGCCTGTCTAAACAGTAAACTTCTAAAACAAGAATTTATACAAGGGAGGGTTCTTCATTAATTATTTGGGGGGTGACCAGCTCTTGCAAATTATAATGCATGGAGAGTTAGTGGATGAGCAGCTGAAATGTGTTACTTGCTCTCCAATAAGTTAAGAGGTGGTGGGAGGGAGGAGCAGGAGCAAGTGCCAGCACCCATGACTAAGTTAGCCAGGTACTTCCAGTTACCAAGTAACTGAAAACATTCCTGAAAACAGGAAGGCTTAAAAATAAATTTCAATTATTTGATACTCTGGTTGTACTTGAGGTATATATACATTGTATGTACTCTGTGTGTGTGTATTACATACACACATACAGGGGTAGTATGGTACCAATGGCCAATAAACAGCACTCAGTAATCACAGAGGTTTTCTCTTCATACCTATTAAGTCTTCCATTAAAGACCATTCATTTTATACATCTGTGTTTGTGCAATTAGGCAAAATCCAATTTTACCATCTAATATGTGTACTAATAGGGTCTTTTATTTAAAGCACTGGTTACTAATTGGATTTTCAGTTCACTGACCTTGTCATATCTCTGCTGAGTTCAAGATGTTAAGAATATTTTCCAAATGGCCAAATCTCATATTTAAAATTCTAATGTATTTTACATAACATAAGAGGGTTTTAGTACCAGAAAAATTCCATTTTCCTCAGTCCAGTTTCAGGTTCCTAACCTGATTTTCTGGGCTTAATCCTCTTCCTGTTGAAATCAATAAGTACATTGTAATATAATGATTCACGTTCAAGGTTCAACCATAGAAAATTAAGGCTACATGCTGATTTTACTGCCATTGTTGAAAGATGATCTCTTAAAATGTGTAAAAGCACAATAAACTCTTTAACTCTTTCAGCCCTATTTTTTTTTTCTTTTCAGACAGTCTAAACATTTAAAAATGGAGCTTTGTTTTAGACCTAATGATGACAACTGGAGATGCTGTTTAGATAGGAATATCTTTAGTGCTTTCAAATGCTTTGTAGTTGATCAGTCAATGGACAATGCAGAGCTTGACTTGAGATGCCAAGAAAACCATAGTCTACTCTGTCCACCTTTCTTGATGCTTTACTGTCATTCTTTTTTTGCCACATAAAAAATAAGGATACTTTAGAAAATCCCAACACTTTCTCTGACAACTGTTGGTGAAAAGACATCCAAGTTGGGATGGTTTTGTCCCTTATTTGTGTACCAACTGCAGTTGCTCAGTTCAGTAATACTATCTTCTTTCTTTAACTAATGGATGTTAAGCAAGACTGAAAGGATATAAAAAGCAACTGAAGATTTTATTGTTTTAACATAAAATATTTTAATTAACACTATGCAAGTGTGGGCTTTGATTTGTGTAGCTCTTTGAGAGCTGTGGAAAAGCAGCCCTGACTGATCTGTCTTGCTGAAGTGCAGTGGATGTGCTGTGAAATATTGGGTGCCCTGTTGTCATTGAGCAGCCTGGCAGCATCTCATGTGCTCTGCAACAAAGGTCCCCTAGTTCAGAGGGTCCTGACTGATTCTGGCAGCAGTGGTGTGCCTGCATCTCAAAAGGTGAGTGTTTAAAAATGTGCTTTGGGATGTGCTTCAGGCTGTCTTCAAACAGCTCTTCTGGAAGTTCTACACACTACCTTTCCTGCCTTGCTGCATCACATGGATGTGATAATCACTGGGTAGTCAGAAGGGTGAATTCTCTCCTTGGTTTCCCTAGTTGGAGTGTGGGGGCTCTGCTCCCTGTGGGTGCACATGTGAAGAGCTTCTACCACTGCTTTCCACCAGAGCTGTCTGTGCAGGTCATAAACATCCTGATGTTGTGTGGCTCTTTCCTGGGAATACCTCTGCTTCCTAAACATGAAACTACCTGTTAATGGCATAAATCCACCTAAAGCATGAACTTCAGGCTCTTGGGCATCCCAGCTGGACAATTGTTTTCTTCTTACCTCCAAAGTCTTGAGGAAAGAAAAAAGAAAAAAAGTCAGAAGAAAAATAATCTCCATCTCTTCCCTCTTCCTCACCCCAGAAGACTTTATTGGGAAGAAAAACCCTTTCCGTTAGGTTTGCATGCAGTCTCACTCAGGCCCAGTGATTTCCCCATAGCTGCTGCAGTCTCATCTCCCTTTCTGGCTTGGGTGGAGGAAATCCTCTGTTCCTTGCTAATATACAGCCTCTTCCTATGCTGCAGGAGCCTGAGGGCATTCCATCCCTCTCCTTGCTTTTGGGATCCCATATGGAAACACAGTTACCTGGAAAGTGGAGTCTGTGTCAGCTTTTTGGGGAACCCTTTCTTGCACAGAAGGACAGGGAAAACTGAGACTGTGACAGAATGAGAGATATGGGTGTTTGCTAGCACACAGACTTGTGTGCTAGAGCTGTGGATTGATCAAATATTTCTAGCATGAGTGTAACCATGTATTTTCACAGGGGCAATATTCAGAAAGACTTACTCTGAAAATATGGTACAAAGTACACTTTGTTTGGGTGTCCAGTTCAAATGTATCCATTACAGTGTAAGATACTGCTTTTCTTTTTCTCTGTATCGTCTGATCTACCAAGAAACTGTTACCAGAGTGCAGATCTCTCCTCTCCATCCTCAAATGACATTTTGTATTAAATCACTAAGGATTTGACCATTTTTTTTTTTTTTAGTAGAAAAATAATGGCTGATCCATGTTAGACCAATAAAACTTCACTGAGGAGACAAAGGCTTAAAAAGTTAAAAGCAGAATAGATACAGGTTGGTCTCCTTGCAGAGGTGTTCTGCTCTGCTGCTAGAAGAATGGAGTTTTGGCAAGAGTGGTGGGTACTTGTGCTCCAGGCCAGAAGATACCAGTGTTCCATACTTCCAAGTAAAAAGTACAAAGAAATGCTGGCAAGGCTGAGAGCTCCCAGTGTCTTAGTCTTCTCTAAATGCTGTAGTAGAAAGATGATGAGAGAAGTTGGAGATTTTTCTATAGCTCATATGGATACCAAAGAATACTAGTACAAATGTGGTTTGTTTTGCTGTCAGTTTTTTTTGGGGGGGGGTTGGTTTGGTGCCTTTTTGGGTATTTTAAGGGACCAAGAAATGACCTGTTCTATTGGTTGCCAGATTGTTTTTTGTGACCTCTTAAGAGTGAGATTTATTTGTAGCCTACAGACACTACAGACAGCCTCAGATGCTGAGAGGTAGGACTGTGTGATGACATAAAAACATGCTGAGAAACTAACATCACGGGCACCACTGACATTTTATTTTCAAATATGCCTTCAGGTTACTAAGTTACTTCTATACCAAAGGTCAGTGGTTTGTGCTTCCTTCTTTGACAAACAGTGATTCTGGCTTATTTGGTAACAGTGGAAGATTTTTCCAAGGAGATGATGTTGGTACTTTGCTTTCTGGACCAAAGCAAATCAACTTATTTTTAGACTGTTCTTATTGTGGCTGTGGGCTGCCAGTATGTGTCAGGAATTTGTGTTGCATAGTTTTTTTCAGCAATATCTAACCATTGACTTCTGGAAGTGTAATACAATATACATCCTAGATAAAAGCATCATGGTGATAATGCTACTGGGAATCAGAGTGAAAGTTTTGGAACAAATGGAAACACTTCTCAGAAAGATGCTACAGTTTGTACTTTCAAAAGCTTTGATGAATTAATATGTAGTGGTATCTTTACTTTTATTAGATAAGATCTTGAAACTATGAGATGTATGTAAATATGTTCTTGCTACTGAGTGTTATGAATGGAAGAGTGGCCTAAAAATGAAATACAGGGTTGTCTGGATGTAGGAAGTGTTTGGCTCTAGACAGAACACAAATCACGTCATGCCATTGAATATGGAGGGTCACAGGTACTTTTATCAGGGCAGCTTATGATTAAGAATGTTGAAAAACACTTTAGAAGCTTTTCCCATTGGTAAGAAGCTACGTATCTTTGGTTTTGTTGTTTGGGTTTTTTTTTTCTTAAAAAGAAGCTGCTATTAATTTTTGCCTTGACAGCTGGAATCTGATTTCTGAGTTTGATGAGTATACTACTAGTGTGCTTTCTGCATGTAAAAAATGTCTTCCTAAACATATCCTGTATTTGGCTCTCTGGTGGTACACATGAGACTCTAGTTGTCTTAAAAAGTTATCTGACCAATTAATATGCACATTAAGAGAGACGCCTCAAATATTAACTTATGTTCAATTTTGTAGCTTGTAGAAATTTTAGAAGACAATTTTGGCTCAACTTGGGAGAAAGCTCTAAAAAATTCTGAGAATTGCCACATGGTGTCAGTGCCAGGGTTCATGGTGCCTTCTGCCATTTTGGCACATCCCTTGCCTGCTGCAAATTGAAACTTCAATCTTCAAACTTGCATCTTGAAAATTCAATGAAAGGTAATGCTGCACCTTGTCGAGTCTTCAGCTATGTGCTGAATCCATGAGGTAGCTGGTTAACTGCCAGTGACCAGAGCATACTTCCATCAGGCCTGTAAAACTCGCTGAATGGTGTTTGCTGGAGCATCATGGCAGCTGTGCAGCTGTGCTTAACAAAGCAGCAGCTCTTGAAAATGATTTTGTGAAGACAGTTACTGGTCACAGAGTTTTTTAGTTGTTTTTTCATTTGCACACTCTTATGGTCGTGGGCTTTAGCTGACATGTGTTTCCAAATCTCTTAATTGGCATCTAGTTACAAAGGAAGAGCTGTAGAATGCATGAAATTTCTGTTTGAAGTTAGACTCAAGATAGATTTCTTTCTTAGTTACACAAATGTTTGCATCATTGATGTTAAAGCAGAGAACTCAGTATGAAGGATCCCTTTAAACTCCTTGTCTAGTCTTTTAATTCTTGGTTTAACTTATTACTTCTAGAAGTTTTGTAAAACTGGTGTGTTTGTGCATGTGTTTAATATGTCAACTTCTCATCTATTGTGATGCTTTAAATGGAGAGGAGAAGAACTTTGAGGGGAGTGAGCCAGGAAATGCTGTTGAAGATGGATAGGTCTGCTTGCAGCAGTAGAGAATTTGTTGCAGTGTCAAAGTGCAGGAATTGGGTTTAGAGCAGGAGTGAAGAGGTAGTACAAGGATCTCAGCCAGAGGGAGGCTGAATGGTTTTGCATGAAGCATATCTAAAAAGCCTCCTTACATTGAAAATGTTTGCATTTATGGAAAACATAAAAGGAGAAAAATAGAAGACTAAAGGAATTGATTTAAAATAGCCAGAATGCTGTTATGCCTTGAGGGACCAAATGGCTATGTCTCCATTTTTACACAGATTTGTGTAAAGTTAGTAGTCTCACTGGACCTGTATCAACAGCTTTGTCTTTGCCTGTCCCTCAACTGGTTCCCCACCTGATGCTGAACAGTGAGCAGTCAGCTGATTACAATGCTCACTGTCTGCATTTAGATTTGTTTCTGTAATTGTAATGCTGGTGGAGTGACGCTTGCAAATTTAGAGGTGGAAATGCTTCCTTGGATTGTCTTTGGCTCTAATGATGCTCCTTCAGCTCCTGTAAATGCCAAGATAAGTATGGTGAGCCAAGACTGATACTTGGCATAGTTACTGTAGAGATTGCTCAAAAAGGGTGGTGAAAGACTTCAGTGAGCTTATTGTAGCAGGATCCAAGAAGGGCACTGTGGCAAAGAGGGGCTGGAATCCTCAGTCTTGTGTGCAGTCAGCCCCAAAGGTGTATGCTGTCTCCTAAGGACAGGTAACTAGTAGCAGATGTAATTCATGAGGGAAAGCTATAACAGAAGTTGCCAGGAAAAGCAACCTGTGAATGTAAATGGATGGGCCTTCCAAAAAAACTGTTGCCAGAAAGAAGTGACTAGTGATATCAAAACTGTCTCTACTACTGAGTTTATAAACACTTTTGGTAAATAAGAGGTTAATAACTCTGTTTATAGTAAGAAAAGACCCCTGCCCTAGGATACACACACTTCACTGTACCCAGATAATCCCTGGAGCAAGAAGGTTTAAGGTAATTTGTGGTGCAGCTGTCCTTTTCTGGAACATGAGCAAATTCTCCTGCACATGGTCAGCTGCAAGAACAAATGTCTATAGCAAATGAAAAAACAAGATGTTCAACCACAGCCTTCTGCACTTCCAAGAGGGGCACGTGAGCTGGGCTGTTCCTCCTGCCTGAATCAAACTCCACAGCACGAAAGGGTTTAGTGTGCGGCTTATGGCCAAGTGGAAGCAACGTGTCAGCGGTGAGGAAGGAATGCTGGTGATGGAAACCCGACTGATTGACATGCAGTGTCCATAAAGTCATAGTAAATCTATTGTTTTGCCAGAAGGAAGCAGGATTAGAAAATGTATAATCATTACAATCCCTGCACTATACAGCATCAAGTGACTGTTGCTCTCCTATTGCTGGTGTGGCTCATACTTGGCTTAATCCCAACGAAGTCTGTACTTGGGTGAAATCTTCATATCCCCCATGTGGTTCAATCCATAGTAATTCATCTGTTTTAGCCAAGAAATATGTCTATGGCACTGCAGAATTTAGCTCAGTAGTTTTAAGGAGATACTTTTTCTGTTGTATTGCTCCAGACAACCACCACAATGTAAGTGGCAAGTTTAAAAATCATGATCTGGGAATTCATTCTTAATAAACCTATTAACAAAAATCTAGCTTACCTGAGAAGAAGAATCCTGTTCTCTGGAACACATATCTTTTCTCTACAAAGAAGTAAAAGCAGAAAAGAATGTAATTAGTAACTAGAGGCCAAACTGAGCTGAAGGAAAAAGCTGCATTTTACAGAAGTCTGAGTGGCCTGAAGAAGGTTGATAGGGAAATAGCAGATGCGACCACACCTTCAATTACTTACTAATTGACAAACAAAACAGTGGAGTTACCCAAGCCTGCTGCATGTTTTAACACCTCTTAAGAGATGCAAAACTTCCTCTGTATTTGCATTGCATGTTGCCCTAAATAAAATGTATAGATTTCTGGCATTTCAATTGCCTTGCAGGATAAACTATGAGTCTGTTTGACTCATTGTACAGGATGCCCAAATGTCATACAGAGGTTTAGATCAGGACAAATCATGTTTCTTCCTCCCGAGCACACACAACAGAGAAAAACCCTCAAGGAATTTCCTATTAAGTCTCTGAAATAGTTTCAGAGGTTTTTCCATGAGATGAATGAAAACATTTGGTGAAATATTAGAGTCAATACATGGTGGATCCAGTAGTAGTGATGCTTTTCATAGTATTGTGAAGTCTCTAGGTTGTCCTTCAGGGTTTGACCCAACCAGCACAATCCCACCATGACTTCTTCCTGCTGTATCTACGGAAAGTGTTTTGATGACAGGTTTATATCGTAACACAGTGTTTTTGTGATTAAATTATGGCCTGTTTTCTTTCTGAATGCTGCTAATATTGAGAGGATGGAATATGCCCCTGCATGTACTGTTACTGAAATGGGAGACTACCTGCATTATAAGTGCCAGAGAACAGTAATGAAAAGTCCACACAGGCTGATGTTAGGGTTTATTTACTCTTGATGCTCAAGAACAGCCAGTGCTCCTTGTTTTAGGAAGCCTGTATGAGAGGATCTGAAGTGGTTCATTCATTAATGTTTATAGTAGAAGAGAACTTTCTAATTCCTTTCTGGTTTACATTATATTCAGAGCTGAGATAGTTGTGAAAATGCATTGGCTACCTAAGGAGTGCACCTGCATGAGTGTAGTAGCCAATGTGGGATTGGAAAAGTGCTACTGGAACACAGCCTGCAGCTGCCTGACAATGATGATTCAAACTTTGGCTAAAAAAATAGCTGGAGAAGTTTGATAAACCACATACTTTAGACTAAAATAGTGTCATATTGTATATATAATGAAATTTCTTCATATCTACTTCCTTTTTTTTTTAAAAACAGGAATATTTTTAACTAGAATACCAAATCCATAAGACTCAGGTGTGTGTTTGTGGTGCCCCTGAGCTGTTTGCAGGAGGACCTTCTGTTGAATGTGGCCATTACTTGGCATAATCAAGTCAAGACTGTCACAGATCTTGTGAAGTGTGGAAATATTGGAGTTTTGCATAGGATTTTAAGAGATTGGAAAATCACTCTTTCAGTTTAGAGTGAAAAAAATTAATTAAACTTTCTGTTGAGGAAAACTTTGAGCAAGTTATTAATCCATTTTGGTTTAGTAGAAAAAAACCCTCCAAAGCATTTATATTTGAGTTTACCTTTTTCTATTCATACTGTCTGGGTCAGTAACAGTGGAAGTTCCCATATACTTTCAAAACAAAATTAGGTATTCCTCCTTCTTAAGAAGTTGAAGCTATTGATATTTTATTTTGATGTGAATTAAGTTTTGGCATCTTAATTCCACTCTGTGTTGTCAGATGTACTTTTTTTCCCCAAAATCTTGACTTTAAAACATCCATGGGTTCAAATGGGAGATAGACAAGAGAAAGTTTTTTAATAAATTTTGGCAGCAATTGGGTGTTTTTTTTCTGGAGTGAGAAGCTGACAACACGAGCAGTGTGTGATGAGTACCTCGTGATGTGATCTATCTGTTGTTTTGGGTTTTATGGTATGGGAATACATGTCTTGAGGATAAAGCTGCACTATCTCAGTCAATTCATAGAATCACAGAATCAATTCAGTTGCTGAGGACCACAGTGGGTCATCTGGTCCAACCTACCTAGCTGACCATCCTAACTCATGGCTCAGGTTTGCATCCAGACTGTCCTTGAATACCTTCAGTGAGGGAGAATGCACAACCTCTCTGGGCAACCTGTTCAGTGCTCAGTTACTGCACAGAAAGGAACTTCTTCTTTCCTTAAAAATCACTTCATTTAGCATAGAGCTTGATTTTGCATTAAGAGTTTGTTCTTCATGTGTCAGTTTTGAAGTTTATTTTTCAGCTTTTTTTCTCAGTCTGGTA
Organism: Acanthisitta chloris; assembly: GCF_000695815.1. Taxonomy (NCBI): domain Eukaryota; kingdom Metazoa; phylum Chordata; class Aves; order Passeriformes; family Acanthisittidae; genus Acanthisitta; species Acanthisitta chloris. Next base: position 22,983 of record NW_008659037.1, read on the forward strand.
TTCATAGCTTGGGATAAGAAACTTCTCTTAATATGTACTGCAAGAGCTGAATTTGAATGAAACACAGAGCCACTCCTTTGTTTAAACTGGGTTATGCTGGAAGCATACCAGCATAAATCTGGACCTGAGCTTTTGGAGAAGTCACTTGACTTCCCTCCTCCTCTTTGACCTCTCTTTAAAATGGAGCCAGGGTTACCTGCTCCACTAAGAAATTCCATAATGTCAGGGGCTATGGAGATCCTTGACTCAATGGGAGGGGAAGGAGCAGGCTTTAAGTTAATTATTCTGATAGGCACGAAAGCCCTGAAATGAGTGAAATGGCAAAAAGCAGAGAGAGGTGACTGAAAATAACCATAATTCATCCCTGGGTTTTTGCAAGTAGCTAAACCCCACGAAGGTGATGCTGGGAAGGGTTAACTCAACAGCAGCTGGCCACCAGCGCTTGGTCCTTATCTCACTCTTATCCTCTGCTATTAACTGGCCACAATTACAGACCGTATCGGTTACTGCCATCTGTTTTTTCATGAGGCGTTGGTCGGATTGCAGCCAGCAGAGGGGATTAGGGGGAGAAAGGCAGAGATGACAAAGCGGCTGTGCGGGCTGGGGTGCTGCGGCAGGGCCCCGCGTGCGGCTGCTGCGGCCAAGCTGCGCAGAATTAGCGCAAAGATAAACTGTGAAGGCAGTTTCAAAGCTGCTGCAAAGGAAATGCATTTCTGCCTGCAGTTGTAATGCAGGGGTTGTGCAGAGAGAATTAGTGTACATTGGAGGTGGTCAGTGGTGGGGTGTGTTTTGGGGGATTCGGAGCTTCCAGTGTGGATTGTTAGTGATGGGGTTGAAGTCCGTGAGCCACAAGCAAACAGCAACAAAAAGGTGGATGATGGGTATGTTGAAGAGGAAGGGAAAACAGTCTCAGACTGTTGATTGAAATACTCCTTCGATGCTTATTTTTGCAGTAGAAATCACCATCTGGGCTCTTGCTAAAAGGCATGGAAATCAAGGGCTTGCTTCAATCATCAAAGTGTGTGACCAGTGAAAGCAGCATGTTTCAGTCCTGATTATTGATACTTTACAAAAAAAATAAGATTTTTGATATATATTAATTGACTACAGTGCTATTTTTCTATACTTCTCAAACATTAGACCATCCTGCAGTAGTGCAAGAAAGGGTTTTCAGCATGATACCAGGGATTCAAGAATCATTACAGCTCAACAGCTGTACTTTGATTCCAAATTTTACTAAGACCAGATTAATTAAATTATTCCAAAGTATGACATACTGCCAAAATAAGGCCCTCTGGTTTTTATTATTTTGGGTAAATTAAATTAAGGATAATACAGATTTTAATGTTGGGAAATTAATACTTAACTAATATTTAATATGCTTTCTTAATTTTTAATTAATACATGATAGCCAATATTCTAAGGATTAACATCAATGGAGAAACAAATCTAATTATTTTTAACACACAAGTTAGAGAAATAACTAGAGGTGCACTGTACTTGGAAAGCTACTCCTTTCCCTCTTTCTGTTCCTGATAAACTTGAGTAAAAAATGAGGGCGGGAAATCAAGTTGTTATGCCTTTGGCTTTTTCATTATTTCAGGTCAGTTGATGCTTTTTGGATCAGGGACTGATGCAGCACTGATGCCCTTGATGTGATCTGTGCTCTAGATTTGGGAGTGGGAGGATAAGTGTTAGTCATGGGTTGTTCTTTTTTCCTCTGTAAATGCCTACAGTTTCACTTACTGTTGCAAATAAGATGCACATGCATAAGAAGTAAATTTAAGCTGATGTTGCAAGTCAGTGCTGTTAATTTGAGATGTAACTACCTTACTGCTCTGTGTTTAAGTATGGATAGATCCCTATTGTAATACTGTGTATTAGCAAATATTGAAGCTTGCTTGCCTGCAATATTTTAGACTGAAGGATGTAATAATCTCCTAGGCCTCCACATCAACTTCCCTTCTTGCTTCTATACTAGTTCACGTAACTGCTGAAATAATGTGCTTACTTTTATGTTGTAGAATTACATTATTGCTATTCCTATGCCCAAATGGGGTGTAAAGTAGCTCAACATTCATTTAGAAATGTTCAGGTAGGTTCAGAGTAGCCTTTTACACCTCTGTGCATAAGCGAAGCCAGTGTTGTTGAACTCTGTGGTCCCTTGAGACTCAAGATTAATCTGTCAACAGAAGTCATAGTGTAATGATAATGTTTTCCACCTGTTGAAATCAGTTTATTAATTTTAACACTTTGTACCTCTTCTTGACTATTTATGTAGAAATACTAGTGTGCCCTTCACTTACTGAAAACTCACACAGAGGAATATTAGCACCATATTCCTTTAACTACTACTATATATGTCTCTGTCAGAATTTCTTCTAGCATGATTAAAAGATATGAAAAGTTACACACAGAAAGTTATACTATGGACACATGTGCATGTCTCAGGCTTCTATGGTATCCAAGACTGAAATTCAAACTCTTGAAACATTTTTTTATATTAGTCTATTTGATCATTGCTCTCCATATATGCCTCCAGCTATGTGAGTGCTTGCCTTCTAGAGCTCTGGTGTACAGTGGAAATATCAAACTCATGAGTGTGAGAAAGAACGTGACTATGTGATGGTTGATGGTTTGCCTGAGAGTATTGAAAAATAAAAGCTGTCACTCCTTTGATACTTTACTGGCACTTTCATTTGTAAATGGCAGAAATTTACACAACAAAAAAAAAATAGTTTGTGGAAAGACACAGCCTTTACTTACTTGACTCAGGTATAAAAAGTAAAGTGGAAAAATGATGTTGAATAATTGTTAAGTTCATTGTTATTTTTGTTTGCATGACCTCTGCATAACCTTGGGGAACCTCTGCATAGAATTGGGGAAAGGGTTTACTAACCTTGTAGCTAGTCACAGAATCACAGAATAATCAGAGTTGGAAGGACCCTTGAGGATCACCTAGTCCATCTCTTGGCCCTGCACAGGACAGACCTGAGAATCACACCATGTGCCTGAGAGTATTGTCCAAACACCTCTTGAGCTCTGTCAGGGTTGGGGCTGTGACAACTTCCCTTGGGGAGCTGTTCCAGTGCCCAAACACCCTCTGGGGGAAGAACCATTTGCTAATATCAGCCTAAACCTCCTCTGACACATCTTCAGACCATTCCCTCGGGTCCTGTCACTGGTTGCCAGAGAGAAGAGGTCAGTGCCTGTCCCTCCACTTCCTTCTGTGAGGAAGTTGTATACAGCAATGAGGTCTGACCTCAGCCTCCTCTTCTCCAGGCTGAACACACCAAGTGACCTCAGCCATTCCTCACATGGCTTCCCCTCAAGGCCCTTCACCATCTTTGTTGCCTCCTTTGGAGATAACACTTCTTTGATGAAAGTTTTTACCTCTTAGAGCTATGTTAGCTGCTCTTGGGCCTGAGTTGGCCACCTATGTCACCTAACTTGTCCCCTGTGGTCTCCAGGGCTATATTTATTTATTTATTTATTTATTATGCCAAATTAAAATGTTCAGAAACTTAGGGATGAAAAATATCAATGAATTTTGCCTGAAACTTGTAATTCTGTCTGTTCATTTTATAAATGTTTGCTAATTTTGCTTCTATTTAATTTACCCCTCCCTATGAAGAAAAAGCACTGGTTTTAACTTCTGCATTATCTTCTATGTTATGCAAAGAGCTCATATGCAAAATGTTCATATACCCACATCATGGCCAATATCTATTGTATAGATATTTCTTGATCTTCACTTTGCTCCAGTAAAAATGACAACTCAGTGCAGATTGATAGATAGATCTGCTTGATTTGAGTTTTGGGAAGATGTTTGCTGGTGGAAGGAGTCAGGGTTTTTTGTGTCATATTTCCAGGGGACAGGGGTGACTGCCTTGGCTGCGGCACAGACATCTTTCTGGGGCACAGGAGAGGCCTTCCTTTGCAGATGGTGCCCCAAGATCTTTGAGCAAGAGGAATGTGGCCAGAAGAGAAACTCTCTTAAATGCATTTGACTGTAAAGTGCTCCTCTGGCTCATGACAATCCAGCTTCACCCAAAGGTTGCTGCAGTGTGCTATTAAAGTGGCACCTGTGGAGCAGGAGAATGGAGGTCAAGCCATGGCAAAGTTATTCCAGCAGTCAGGGTGACGTGTTGTGCCCTCCCATCAAGGGCAGAGCTGGGCAGATATGAAGATACAGCATTGCCCAGCGAACCCCTGATGAGCAGCTGGTGGTCCCTGTCGCAGGAAACCAGACAGAGCTATCAGTGCTCACTGGGCATGGGGCAGAACTAATTAATGCCTGTGCTGCTTCGTGGGTGGCAGCGTCTCACAGCCAGGGGCTCACGGCTAGAGCAGTGGGATGGAAATGATTTGTGAGTGACTAGAGAGTTCACGGCTATCACCTCTCTCCCTAACGAGACGTCTTGTAACTTTGTGTTGTGTAAATGGTGCTGTGACTCCTCCAGTGACTGCCCAGAGCGAGTGATGGCAATGTGAGGAGGAAATCAATAGTGATGAATGTGTTGTATTGAATCTCTTATTTATTATTTATCTGTTGTGTCCTATCTCCCTGGTCCTGTTGCAAGAGAGGAGTGAATTTTCTTGCAGTGAAATCAAACCGCAGAAGGTGCTACTGAGTCTGTACCACCATAGCTTATATGACAGGTGCAGAAAGGTATATTTGGGGGGAAAAGGGGAGCTGAATGAATGTTCTTGAATTGCTTTTCCTAGGAAGGTGCACAGGGCAGCACTAGTTGCAGGGAAACTTTGTCCTTACCCCATCTCAACGTCAGCCTTGTGAGGGAGCTGAAGGCTTGGAGTCAACATAGAGTTGGGCGAATGCTGCAGGTCCATGTGTGTCAGGGAGAAGACATCCATATTTAATAAGGCATTCAATGTTAGCCAGGCTCCTTCAGCTGTAAGGAAAGACCAGTACTTTCACAAGTCATGGACCATGAAACATGATCTCTCCTTGCCCTAGAGAAGATATCTGGTTGCTTCTCCAGAAGATGACATGGACTGGTGTTGCACTTTGCTAGATAGATGGGGCTGAGCCTGACTCCCCCTCAACCCCTTCCCAAATGTTTAATGCCTCTTGACTAGGGAGAGTCACTTCTAAAACACAGAAGTTGTGTGGTTGTATTCTGAAACCAATGGATTTATTTTCAATTTGTCCTGTAGGCATGGAGGCACTCCAGACTGTATTTTCCAGTGCTAGACAAAAGGAACCTCATTAATTTTCTTATCCTATCTTTCAAAACACCTTTTTCATAAACCTTTAGATATTTAAAGCAGTTTTTGATTTTAAAACATACATTCAATTGGTTTATAAATATTGCTACATTGTTAAGGACATCAGATAGCAACATACCTAAGATAGGAAAGTAGTGGAAAAATTAATGTACACTTGTGAAACTTAATGGTAATAATATGGTGTAATTGAATCACTTCACCTAAAGTTTGTCTTTTAAAGGGCTTCTCAAATGCTCATAAATGATGCTTAAACAATAGAAGCAGCAGTTTCAATTCAATATGAAAACTGAAACTGGGTTTCAAACCATCTCACTCAGATTCCATTTTAATCTTCTCCCATAATTTACTTTCCACTTGATGAAGAAAGTGAATGTTTCTCACTCACAACAGAGAGGAGAGTATAAATTATGCTGATCAGATCTGCCCTCCCCACCCCACCTTATTCTGTGGAAAAAAAAGGCTTTTAATCCAAAAGGGTTTAGGTAAACCAAAGCTTAACTCAAAATAAATAAATTTTTATAGATAACAAAAAAATGTTGTTGCAACTATTGCCTTTCAAAAGGGCAAAAGGCTTCACCTGTATATTCCTACTAAATATTGCCAATGAAATACAAGTAGGCTATTGTTTCCATTTTAATTGCCAGCAGGGCCTTGAATTATTTTTTGAGGTAAGAGTACCTAATATTTGGTGACTTCTTCCATTTTCTCATGTTTATTTTCTGCCTTGTCGCATGGCTGTAGCATGGGCAACCTGTGTGTTTCCAGCACTGATCCTGTTCATATAGACTGTATTCAACACTCTTTTGAGACGACCTGCCTCTAATAGTGTGGTACCTGGCATTTCTGTGTGGTTTATGGCAAATTATAATATTTGTTCCATTGGTGGTGTTTCTGGCATGAGCTGATATATCACACGCTCTTGGCTTCATGTGCTGGGATGAAGTGATAAAGTTAAGGAAAAGAACAAGGCGTAATCGTTTTAAACTGAAAGAAAGTAGTTTCAGACTAGATAAAAGGAAGAAATTTTTTATTATGGAAGTGATGAAACAGTGGAACAAGTTGCCCAGCAAAGTGGTAGATGCCCCATCCCTGGAAGCATTCAAGGTTGGCTTGGGTGGGGCTCTGAGCAACCTGATCTAGTTGAAGACGTCACTGCTGATTGCAGAGAGATTGAATAGATGACCTTTAATAGTCCCTTCCAACCAAAATATGAGATAGCAGGTCCAGCATGTGGATGAGAAGAATTCCCTTCACGTGCTTCATTGTATCTTCAAAGACTTCTATTTCTAGATGCTAATGAGAAAACAGACAATGGTATGAACCCAAAACAGTTCCTAACAACTGCTGTATTTGTTAGAGCCTTAAAAAACCCCCTCTGTACTTGCATATTACATGCTCCATTAAGTGCTACTCCCAGGCAATGGTATAGACCAAAGCATTTCTAAAGGTCTGAGCAAGAGGAATGTGGCCAGAAGAGAAACTCTCTTAAATGCATTTGACTGTAAAGTGCTCCTCTGGCTCATGACAATCCAGCTTCACCCAAAGGGTGCTGTAGTGTGCCATTAAAGTGCATTGTATGCAACTGCATGTGCTATTAATGCCTCCAAGTCCTCTGCAGTTTCTAGATGTGTTCCATGCTTCAGAGCAGTACAACAATGCCCTAAAGGGCCTAAAATCCCTCAGTGAACAGATCTTTCCAGATAGAGAGAAGGATCTTATTGCAGTTCTTGGGGAAAACATTGTCGAATTAACTTTGCAAGTGAGTAAAATGTCATTCACTTCAAGTTATGTAATTTCTAAGTTAAACAAGCAGCCAAGTTGAATATAAGTTATGCAGGACACCTGTAAAACCTTTGTCTTCTTCCCATTGCCAGAGAACTGGTGAGAAACAGAAACAGTTTCTAAAATGGGGTTTTCAACATTTCCTGGATTTGTAGAACTTGACCTGGCTGTGCTTACAGTGACAAGTCTCTAGAGGCTTTCTTGTTATGGAGTTGGAATAACAAATTATTTCTACCTATGATCCAGTTGCAAGCATGTTATGAAACAAAACACAAGTAGAAATCTGGGGTGTAGCCTTCAGAAGGACAGGGAAATGGTTAAAGAATCCCTACCTCTTAATGAAGATTGTGCTTCCCTGTGCATTCTTGAAAAGCAGAAACTGGACAAATAAATAAATAACTAAATAAAAAGCCCCAAAAGAAACACAGCCCAAAAGTATGAGTGAAAGATTTAGTAGCCAACAGTTGCTCCTTTCAAAGATGTGTGGACTTGAAGCATTTGCTTGCCCAGACAAGTAAAGTGCTGGGGATCTGCTAGTATTAGAGCAGTTGACTCCCTGCCACTAATACCATTATTTATAGTGTGGCACAGGCAAAGTGACTTACTCCAACAGACACCGAATAGGTGGGTAATATTTTTACACTCTGATGTTTCAGTGGCAAGTAACCAAAGAGGACTCATATTAGTCATGGTGTAAGCAGTTAAAAAAATATCCTTCAACCCTTTCCTCTATTTCATCACTTATATAAGCAACACATTTCTGTGGATAGAGTTATAGTTTTTTCCTTCTAATAATGTCACATAACTCTCAAAGAGCCCAGTGTTCAGCTTAACAGCTGCTCCTGCTTTTTTAAAACAGGGCTTCTTCATTCATAAGAAATGTAAGGGAAATGTGTCTGTACAGCATTTGGTGAAGTAGCCCCCTGACCTCTTACGGACAGGTAGGTGCCACCAGTATTTATGTATACTTTGGAGCTTGTTTCATGCTTTGAAGAAGGACTTTATCCTTTGTGATCTTCCTGAAGAATACTTTTTCATTGTTCCTTCATTAAGTATTGGAAGCTTGAAAGTCCCAAAAATATCACACGCAGCACATGGACAGCAAAATGACCAGTTACTATGGTGCTAAGCATTCTCCTTTGGAGCTGTGCACTCAGCTGTTCTGCTGGCAGCATTTTTGCATTTGCCTTTGACATCAGAACATGGTGCAGAGAGTAAATGCTGGGCATTAGAGGAATGAGCTGCTAGCACATTCAGACTTTGAACATCTACAAGAGAGAAATGGGAGGAAATGGCAAACAAGCCAGAAAGTTTTTAAAAGCTCAGCATAGTATGTCACTGCCTTAACCTGGCTTTAATTTATGCCTTGGTCATAGTCAGTAACAGTGACACATTGCTATTTTTATGAGTAAGGTAGCAAAACACCTCAATTCATGACAGTAATATTTAGAAACATCCTTTCCCATTGGTTATTGCTTGCATTTCTGCCTTTCTGTATTGTCTCCAAGAGGAATACAAGTTTTAAACTGAGACATTTTGGATTTGAGCAAGACAGGCAGTGTTACATCCATGTAACATCATTTTTCATATCTTCATTTTAGTATTCAAGTGTTTTAGCAACCTGGAGTTACAACAGTGCTTTTGCCCTCTGCCACTGCCTTTGTGAACAGGTCTCCTGGCTCCCTTCAGTGTGTTAGACATCATTTAAGCTTTTCAAATGAGGAATAGTCACCCTAGGAAATATTGTTCCTCACTTTTTAAGTGGCAGTATAATTTTCAGGTCTGTTCTTCCACTAGTAGACTAGTCAGGTTCTAAACAGGAGTGAAAGTCTGCTCTGTACTGATAGATGGGACTAGTTTTCTCTCTTATTCTGAATTATACCTGAACACCTTAGCCAAGTATCTGCTGAGCCATGACAATCTCACTGCTTCATGATGATGTGCCAAAATTTGCCTGATACATCTTTTTACTTTGTATTATTTTTAAGATGGGGAATGTTATCATACCAAGATGCAATTCAGCAAAATGTTTTTTGCATGGCTAGGGCTGTGTGTAAGGGCAAATGCTCAGCTGGTGTCTTGCTACAGTTCTGCATTTTTCTGTGGATTTCTGACAACTTACCCCAGTGAAGGGTCTGCCCTTTCCTCCACAACTGTTGAGTTACATTGACCAAACTTGCAACAGAAAAATGCAGTAAATTATGATTAGTAACATCAGCTGAATACCAGCTCTGAAAAAAAGCTTCAGTTATATTGTCATATTTACGGTGAATGAGAAATGCATTTAATCAGGTATTTTAGTATACCCCTTGAGAAAATTAGTAGGCCAGAACAGAATGTGAAGACTGCTTACGTTACTAGGCAAGAACTGAGTGTGCCAATATCTCATGATATGGGGAGATAATGTATATTAAATTGAGGAGAAGGATACAAGAAGCTGGAGAAAATGACTAGGTGTTAAAAAAAAACCCAAACAAAAACCAACCCAGAAAAAACCCACAACAAAACAAAACCAACCAACTAATCAAAAGTCAACAAACCCATCCAACCTGATTTTGTGTCTGCCCTGGGCTTGAGGTGATCTCTTTCTAAAGCTTATGACGTAGGCAAAGCAACAGGAGCTTAGGACAGAGGTGTCCCTCTGGCCTCTCACCAGGGAAAAGGGCCCTTTGGAGTGTTGGTGCCTTGGTCACCTCCTTTTTGGCTGTCTCTGCCTTCAAGCAGACAGGAGACACCTCGCTCACCAGGCTCTGTGGAAACACTATTGACAGGGTTAAAAGTCTGTTGTGTTGGGGCACTTGGGTTCTGGGTTTGTCACAATTAAGCAGAGCACTTTTTCTTTCTTGGTCCTGGTGTGCCTAATGTGGGCTGCCCTTGCTTGCCCTTGTGGCTCTCTTGGGGAGGGGAAAATTATTCGTGGGGAACTTAGTAGACAAAAGTTTTAATCATTTCTCAGTACCAGTTATTTTCTTTCTCTGCTTATGTGGGGGTGATAAACAAAATGTAAGGAATAATTATTGATCTTATTCATCCTTTGTCCATGTTTTAAGTGGGGTTTAACTTCTCTGGATGGAATCTTATATGTTTTAGGATTTGACTAAAACCAAATCAATGAGACTCCTTGGTCAAAGATTTTATATTAGGAAGGGAAGGGCTGCTACAGTTATTTGTGACAGTGTGTTTTCTCCTCAGTGTCTTCTCTGCCTTGTATAAACCATCCAGCAGCGCTGCCATTTACCCATTGCTGTTGCATGGGCTACTTTTGTATGTACAATAACAGGTCCTAGAATAGATGCAAGAAAACTCATCTCTACAACTCACACTTCCAGCAACAGATAAAACTGTTTGTTGCTGTGGGTAGATATACTTTGTTTCATTTTTTCAATAGCGAGTTGTAAGAGACAGAAATTTTACTGGCTTACAACTTGAGAGTGATTTCCAGAGGTCAGTTTATAAGCCTCTGGAAGGGTTTTGCCATAGGATTGTTTTTTCCTTTGTAGGGGGTTTAGGTATTTCAGCTATGATAGGACTGAATTTCATGCTCCTCCAGTATCAGACATTATTACTTAAAATAGTTCCACCCTGCTGTGGGCCAAGCCGGTTTCCTTTACGCCGCAGTGGACAGGAGCTTGCTGGGAGAAGGGCAGTGCAGGGGCATGCCTGAGCTGCTCAGGAAAAATCCACTCAAACAGCCATGCTGAAGATGAAAGTTAGGGATGGTAGATGAAAGTTAGGGATTACTCACCGGAAAGATCAGTTGTTAAACTTTTAATAGCACCTCTGGTAGGCTCTTCGACAGAGAAAGCACCATGCTTTCTGCTATCCTTTCCTGAGTAGGTATTTCTAGCCAAAGCAGCCTCTGGTAAAAATTTGAGTTGTTTCTTTCAGGTTTTTCTTTAAATATTTCACAGTTATCACAGAATGGTTTGAATGGAAGGGACATTAAAGATCATCTAGTTCCAACCCCCTTGCCGTGGGCAGGGACATGTTCCACTAGACCAGGTTGCTCCAAGCCCCATCCTACCTGGCCTTCAATACTTCCAAGGATGGGGCATCAACACCTTATCTGGGTAACCTGTTTCAGTGCCTCATTGTGCCTAAATTCTTTAACTTCACAGTAAAGAATTTCTTCCTAACATCTAATCTAAGCCTACTCTCTTTCAGTTTGAAGCCATTTCCTCTTGTCCTGTCACTACATGCTGTTGCGACCGTCCCGTTCTTGTAGGCTTCCTTTAGATACTGGAAGGCTGTAGTTAGGCCACCCTAAAACCTTCACTTTTCCAAGCTGAAAAAATCCAATTCTCTCAGCCTTCAAAGCCTTCACTCTTCCAGGCTGAAAAAATCCAATTCTCTCAGCCTTTCCTCATAGGAGAGCTGCTCCATTCTTCTAGTCATCTTGGTGACTCTCCTCTGGACTCACTGCAATAGATTGGTGTCCTTCCTGAGCTGGGCACCCCAGAGCTGGATGCAGCACTCTGGGTGTGCCTTACCAGAGTGCAGTTGAGGGACAGAATCCTCTCCTTCAACCTGCTGCCCACACTGCTTTCAATGGAGCCCTGGATACGGTTGGGTTTCTGGGCTTCAAGTGCACATTGCCAGTGGTTCAAATGTATGTGCTGATGTAACTTCTTGCAGCAGGATGTCCTCCAGAGCAGGTTGTCAGGTGGAGATACTTTTCACCAGTTCATGCGCCTCAGTGGAGTTTGAGTCATTTCTGTGCTGGGACGCTCTGCTTTAATGCTGCTGGGTATTACTTTAGGGGAGGGTATCCTATACATGGTATGTGCTAAGCAAGGGTGGCTGTACCTTCCCTTCCTCTCATTGTTGCAGGTGAGGACTGTTCCTTTCCCCTAGAAAGGTTGTCATCTAATGAGCAAGGTTCATTTTTGGCATTGGATCCAAAATGCAGTGAAGAGAGCAAGCTGAAGATGCTTGGGATGGTTTTCCATTTGCAGGGGTGGAAGCACAACATCCTCCAGTTTGTGCTAACCTGGCTGGATGGGCAGAGTTAGAAATGAGACATGAATGTGGATGTGGGCACAGCTTGTTAATTTTGTTGTGCGTATGCTGTTCACAAGAAATACTGACTTCAGAGACAAGACTTGTACATTGAGAGCATGCTGTTCTGGCTTTCAGTATGACTGGAAATTTTACTTGGTTTATTTTTTCCCCTTCTGTAAAAATTCTGTGTATTGTCAGAGAGATGTGAGAAAGCAGGAGGTTGACCATGGGGATGAAAAGGTTGGGGAGTAAAAAAGAGAAAATGAAAGTGAAGTTAGAGGCATTCAGGTTTGAGCAGTACCCACAATATTGTGTTTAAGCCCTGTGCACATAACTGATGAG
>NW_008659038.1:0-9142 GCF_000695815.1 Acanthisitta chloris
TGTCTCTTCCAACCTGGTTGACTCTATTATTCTATGAATAGTATTGGCCCCAAGCACTGACCCCTGAAGGGCACCACTCACAGCTGGTCTCCATGTGGGCATTAAGCCATTGACCACAACTCTTTGCTTGTGACCATCCTTCCAGTTCTTTATCCACCAAGTGGTCTGTCCATCAAATCCCTGTCTCTCCAGTTTAGAGACAAGGATGCTGTGTGAGACACTGTAAAATGCTTCACATAAGTCCAAGCAGATGATGTCAGTTGCTGTGCCCCTCTTCACCAATGCTATAGCCATGTCATAAAATGCCCTTTGTAAAGTCATGCTGGCTGTTACCGACCACCTCTACCGTTCCTGTGCCTTAGCATAGTTTCCAGGAGAAACTGCTCCATGATCTTGCATGACACAGAGGTGAGACTGATAGGTCTGCACTTCCCTGGATCTCCAGCTTTCCCCTTTTTTAAAAATGGTAGATATATTCCCTTTTTCCGATCAGAGACTTCACCTGACTGTCACAATATTACAAAAATGGTGGCTTAGCAACTTCATCTGGCAGGGCTCTCGGAACTTACAGATGAATCTCATCTGATCCCGTGGACTTACGTGCAGTTTCCTTAGACAGTCATGAACCTGATGCTCTCCTACAGTGGGCTCAGGTTCTTCATTCTCCAAGTCCCTGCACTTGCCTTTCTTGATATGGGCAGCATGGCTAAAACCCTTGCTGTTGAAGACTGAAGCATAGAAGTCATTAAGAACATCAAGTCTTCTGTCTATTGAGCATAGCCAGGTCTCATGTCTCTGGAGAGGGACCACAATATCCCTGGTCTTTCTTTTGTTTGAAATATATCTGTAGAGGCCCTTCTTATTAGCCTTAATATCCCTTGCCAGATTTAATTTTATCTGGGCCTTGCCTTCCCTAAGTTTGTCCCTAGGCCCCCGTACAATTTTCCTGTATTCCTTCCCGGCCATCTGTCCTCATTTCCACCACTTGAAAACTGGCTGGGTTTTTTTTCCCTGAGTTTGCTCAGCAACAAATTAACCATCCATGGAGGGCTCCTGGTAATTCTGCCCTATTTGCTCCTGATCTTGGAGAAGGTGATCCTTGAAAACAACCAGGATTCTTGGCCCCCCCTACTCCAGGCCCTTTGGGACTTTACCAAGTAGGTCTTTGAAGAGGCCAAAATCTGCTCTCCTGAAGTTCAGGGCAGTGAGCTTGTTGCGGACCTAAACCCTTCAATTCCAATGTTCCAATTGTAGAAGACATCCCACTATGTCTCCATGACACCAGTGATGTCATGCCCATGCAGGTGTGTGCATTTCTCTAGTTATTCTTGCTTGTTCCCCACACTATGTATGTTGGTGAACAGGCACCTGAGCAGGCCACTGAGAAAAGTGACTCTCTGGCTGTAGTATCTAGAATGCCTTTGCATTGTTCCAGGCATCTATTACTGGTATTGGCATCCATCTGGCAGGATTGGAATGGATAGATGCCCTACTCCCCCAACAAATCCTGTTTAAAGCCATCTTAACTAGTCTGGCAAGCCCCAACTAAGGATATTTTCTCCTTTCTTAGTAAGATGTATCCAGTCAGCCTCCAGAAAGCCAAGCTTGCCAAAGTGAATGGTGTATTCTGAGTAACCAAAACTCTGACTGTGGCACCACTGTTCCAACAATTTGTTGACCATCCAGATTTGGCTAGCCATTTCAAGCCCTTGTCCTTTGGCCTGGAGGATTAATGAAAAACTGCTTGAGCTACAGAGCCCTTTACCAGCTCACCCAAGGCTCTGAAGTCCTTCTTAATGTTTTCTAGACTGTTGTTTATATCACTGGCTCCCACCTGGAACACCAATAATGGATAATAATCAGTGGATTAGACTAGGCATGGTAACTTCTTAGTAACATGCCTGATCCAGGCTCCTGGAAGGCAATACACCTCCCTTGAGAGTGGGTCAGGTTGACAGATGAGTCCTTCCATGCCTTTTAGAGTGGAGTCATCCACTTATAACACCTGCCGGCTTTGTTTGTTTGAACTCATCACTAGCTTCTTTGTTTGCAGTGCAGATTGTGTTGCTGCTGTTCTCTTTGTTTATCCTGTGTGTGGGGTGTCATCTCATTAGTTTGCATAGCCTGTAGTGATGGACTTTTCTTTCTTCTCTATATCTTTATGCATGTGCACATATAAACAGCATCAGGTGCGTAAGAATTGCAGAGGTAAAAATATGTTTTCAGCAAAATAATCTGGAAATAATTCAGTCTGTAAGTATCACTCTAAATTTTGTGTATTTGTTGTTTTGTGTGTGTTTGTGTACTGATGGAGCATGACTGTCTTTCATAAGCAAACAAAAGATGTCACGATCTTACAGGCTTCTAACTTTGCATGTACCATAGTTTTCCCATTTGTGTGCTGAAAAATAGATCACTTTTTAGACACCAGTAACTTCTTTTTTTTCCTTTCCTCCTTCCCCCAACTCCCCCAGCATTCTTAGAATAAAGATTCAACTTTTCAACTTTGTCAAAATGGCTGAGAGGTATTTTGGGTTTGTTTGTTTGTTTATCGGTTTGTATTTTGTTTGTTTGTTGGTTTGGTTTGTTTTGATTTGGTTTCTTTTGGTTTGATTTGGGTTTTTTAATAGCCAAAACCCCTTAAAATATTTAAAACATTTAAGTCACTCAATAAAGGCATATTCTTTAAAATATGCTCTGGACATAAAAATAATTATAAAAATTAGGGGAAAATCACCAGCTTTTCTTGAGGCACTGGCTTGCCACAACCTCAGCTGAAGTCTGAGTAGTTTTTCCTCATAAACAGGCTTATGTCTCCCTAGAAGATGTTGATGATGATGATCACTTTGAGAAAGTATATCTGAATGTAATAGGAAAGTGAAAAAGAAAATAAATTAAGCAGTAGGTTTTGACAAATACAACGTAATTTGCTCAGAAAAGTACATTTGAAGGATATGTGTCAGAAATTCTCTAGTATTTTCAAAGTTGTGATGAAGTCGTGGGTTAGCAAGAAAAAGCCCAAGAAATAAAATGAGATTTTGGAAATGTCTTAAAACTTCCCCTTTCACACAAACGTGCACTCATAAATTATCCATGGATTTAGCTGAATATCCTGCACATATAAATGTGATCGTGTCACAACTAAATAGTGTACATTTGCATTATTCATATGAGAAAGATGAAGTTCCATGCCAGCTTTAGTGAAAGGTATTCAACAATAAATTCTAATACAATATATGTGCAGTGCAGTGTCCTGCTCCAAAAATGCAAAATTATGTAGAGATAGAATCATACATTTCAAAATGCATACTTATATGAACTTGTGAACAAAATACATGAACTTGCAGACATTTAGCCTGGTTTCTTCAATGGGTCTTTCTTTCCAGAGTGACTTTCCAGTTTCATTCCCAATGACCATCACTAACATCTGGCTTAAAGCACTTTATTCTCTGAACTTCCCTTCCCATTGGAAGCACCTCTCCTATGAGGAAAGGGTGAGAGAATTGTTCAGCCTGGAAAAGAGAAGGCTTTGGGGTGACCTAATTGCAACCTTCCAGTACCTGAAGGGAGCCTACAAGAAAGATGGAGATAGACTATTTTAAAGAACCTGGAGTGACAAAACGAGGGGAAATGGCTTCAAACTGAAAAACAGTAGGTT
Organism: Acanthisitta chloris; assembly: GCF_000695815.1. Taxonomy (NCBI): domain Eukaryota; kingdom Metazoa; phylum Chordata; class Aves; order Passeriformes; family Acanthisittidae; genus Acanthisitta; species Acanthisitta chloris. Next base: position 3,659 of record NW_008659038.1, read on the forward strand.
TAGATTAGATACTAGGACAAAACTTTTACTGTGAGGGTGGTGAGGCACTGGCATATGTTGCCCAGAGAATCTGTGGATGCCCCATCCCTGGAAGTGTTCAAGGCCATGTTGTACAGGGCTTGGAGCAACCTGGGCTAGCAGAAGGTGTCCCTGCTCTTCTCAGGGGGATTGGAACTAGCTGGTCTTTAAGGACACATCCAACCCAAATCTTCCTGTGATTCTTTAATATTTCAGTGGCAGAGATACAAAACAACTTGATGTAATCTTCCACTTGCCATGCCTAGGCCAAAAGAGGACTCGGATCACTGTCTGATGTGATCTGTTTTGCTGTGCTATTGAGAGCCAAAAAGCTGAATTTCTAGAATTTCCAAATCTGTTTTTGTGATTTGAGTTAATTGTGCAACACTCAAGATCATGTCTAGTCTTGGTATGGGAAGTTTAATTTATAGATGGGGCTTAGGTTACAGGAGCAATGAAAATTTGCCCACCAATTCCTTCTACTCCAGACCTTTCTCCTGTAGAAGTAAGTGTCTCTTGGTAAATATGAAATATTTGACTATTGCATTATTAAGGGTTAGTTCCACAGAAACATTGTGGAAATTAATTTCAGTACAAACCTCAGTATTTTTGCAAGTCAAACTAAGGTCAGTATTTGTACACCTAAATAAAGATGCATAGCAGTAATGAGTTTACTTGAGTAAAACATTAACAGTAAAACATTGTCAAGTAAAACATTGACTTCTTTCTCAGTAAAAGGCAATAATAAATCAATAACCATGCTCTAGGATGCTGGCGGGAGGTTTGAATGGCCCTTGTCTGTATCATCTTTCAGATGAGTTGTGCTTACTTAGCACAACTCAGGTTTCATTTGCTGTACCTGTCAGAACTTCTAGCTATTAAGGAACTGGTTGCTCTTGACACTTTAATTTTTATTCCATAAAGCAAAAATAATAATATTACTCTGTGCAAAATGCTAATATGACTCTGAGATTGGTATCTTTCCCTCTTCTCAGTGACTAACTTAACTGGTCGAAATGGCCATTCTCTCTTTGGCACTGAACTTTTTTTAGTTTATTTGAATATTTTTTTCTCCATAGCTACTCAGCTTCAAATTAAAGGTGACCTGAAGTTTCAGCACCTCCCTACTCATGAATTTTTGTGTGAGGTTCAGTACAGACTATCTCCTTGATGAAATATATTCAAGAAATCCTTCTTGAAAGCCCTGACAGGATAGTGTTAAATGGCATTGGGATCTTGATGGCTTGAGATGTTGAAGTTCCTGTCTTTTGGGTCTCATTATTAGGCTAGAAAGTATGTTCAGTCAGCCTCTCTATTCTGGAGCAAGTAATTGAGCAACCACTGTAATTCACCTTTATTGGTTAGAAATAGAGGTGCTGAAAGAATGTAGTCTATTCCTTGGGATCTTATGGTGTCATTTCAACAAAGTTAGATGGTAACTACTTGCATGAAACACTTTTTAATGGAACACACTTCTGCCAGATGGGAGAAAACTCACCACTTGCTGCTACTTAGTTTTTTTGCATTTCCCTCAGGCTCCATCTATATTACATCCATAACCCAATCCCCAAACCCATTGCAACAAGGTTGCTATCTTACCCCAGTAACAGTCCTGAGCTGAAGGGGTCTAACCAATTTCTGAAACAAGGTAGGATGTTAAAGGATACCTTACCACCACTTGCATTTCAAAGATTTAGCAAGATCAAAAGGAATTTGTTAGCACCTCATCAGTTCTCCGGGTTCAATCATGCTCAACCATGTTTTCTGTCTGTAGTTATTTGTATTTTAATCTAGGTTTTAGGTTCACATCTCTCAGTATGCAGATGCACAAGCAAACACTCAACTGAATGCCATTCCACATGATAATGCATGCTGCAGGATCAAGGGCCCAGCAAGAATACTAGTTCTTGTCACTCTTTGCCCTTCACAGGAGACAAAGCTGGGCTGGAAGCCCAATTTATAAAACCCTGACCAGCTCCAGACTTTCACTAAGGTGGCAATATGTGGGTTCAATGTGATTTTCCCCATTGGGCAGAAGAACCACCTAAAATCATGCAGATCTCTGTCTCAAATTGGCTCATGAATCTGTGGTATGGGAAAGGTCTAATGAGGGGGTCATGTATTTAATACCACATATTTCAGATAATTTTTGACTGTGGATTGCAGCGCCATCAAGACTATGATTGCAAAGACTCAGACCAGAGTTTGACTGTCAGTAGCTACTGCTTCACGCAGTTATATCTTCAGAAATAGAATTCAAGTGCTTAGGAGTGTGAGCCCTAAAAGAATTTTGCCTTTTCTAGCTTTTCATTGTCCAAGGCCACACAGTTGCCTAGAAATAAATAGGTAATTGTGCTGCTTGCAAAGCCTCGTTCTCCTTTAAGGGTCATAATTATCTCCATTTTAAGGCTGAACTGAGATTTAAGTTTAACTTAAGTGTTATTGAGATGCAAATCACTCTGGTCTCTTAAGTATTGTATGTCTAAATCATATTTTTCATCATGAAATTCTCTCCCCTTTTTAAAAGTGTTTCCCTTTTAGTAGATTTTTCCATTAAACTAAATATATGTTTTATTTTTTTCTCCTCCAAAGGCAAGGGCCTTTCAACTCATGCCAGTGTTATTATTTCTTAAAACGAGTTTCATCTTGATCCATAAACATTTTATGCCAAGAATAATGCTGCTTTAAAGACAGTAAGTGCCTATTTCTGCCTGAGGCCATCAGAAATCCCGTAAAGGAGGCAGTAGGAATTAAAGACACTTAATCATATTTTCCCATTTTTAACTGCTATAGTTTTATACTCTGAAGCAGTTTTTCTATCCATGCTGAGTCCTATTGAATGCCATAAATCTTAATTAAAGATGTAATTTTTTTCTTTATGAAATCTGAGCTGGAATGGAACATTCCTTATTTTTAAGACTGGCACTGTGTGCAGGCTCATGAAACAAACAAGACTTTTACACTCACAAGGTTGCAAAAGCAGTTATTGCTGCCATTATGTTGAATCAGTACCATAATTATTGTTGTTGTTGGTTTTGGTGTCTTTATAATTAATGTTAATGCTTGAGCTTTGCAATTTTTTGTGCACAAGTTATCATGGAGCAAATAACAGCTTGCATTAAGTGCATATTTATGTGGAAAATGGAGGAAGGTTCATAGGTATTTACCCATCAGCACAAGAATTTGGTTTTAATTTATTCATTATAAGGTGTTGTGATTTTGGTTGGTTTGTTTGGGTTTTCTTTTTGATGCAGGAGCTGTTTTGGTTAAGTAGACTTAAATGACAGAACTTGTTTGGTGTAAACTTGCTTCAGTTTATTGAAGCCAAGAGAATCATATTGCTTTATACTGGGAGAAGTGCTATCTCTGATAATGTCATTTTCCCACTGTTCCACATACTTTTCCTATTGTGAGGAAGGAGGGAAGCAAAATATCACTGTTTTATCTGTATCAGTGGGAAGAAATAGGTATTCCATACCTCTCAAGACAAGACTGTGTTTGTAGCATCTCCCCATAGCTGAAACGGAAAACACTGTGGAAAAGTTTTGATCTGAATCCCATTAAATTCAATGGGAAGATTTGTGCCAGCTCTTGGTAACAACCAGTATTTGTTCTGTCTTAATGCCAGCCACTGGAAGTATATCACTTGACAGGTTTATTCTGAGCCCTAAGGTATTCTGCTCCAAAGTAAGGAAAATCAGCATGAATTTTCCCAATAATTTCACTATCTTTTTTAGTTGAACTTCTTATGAACTGAAGCAGATATCATTGCAGTTAACTTCCCTTGGTAGTAGGCGCTGACCACTAGGTTATGACGGTTTTCCAAACACTTCTGACCACTGATGCCATCAAAGAGGATGCAGCTAAGCTCAGCAAATTACCCAGTACTCCCAATGCAGAGCAAGTAGCAGTACACAGACATCCATGAACGTAGTCCATCTATTCACAGATCCAGCCTGGCAGGCACTTTGAGACCCCATTGACTTTCCATGGGATAATTTCAGACTTCACATTAAGGTAAGTTAGGTATTTGCATTCTAGCACACTCACAGTCCTGCTGGTTGGTAATGAATTGTACATTTAAATTTGGGTGTCATATCTGGAGTTTTTCCAATTAATACTAATTTATCTTTATGTTTTGGAAAATAGAACAAAATAAAAGGTAGAAGCTTTTTGGACCAAGGAGCAAACTGCTGGTTAAAGGTGTGAACAAGTGTGTGAAAATGAGATTCTTCAGTCATTAAGGAGAAGAATAATGTTGTTCCTGTGAGTAATGTTGCTGATTCAACGCATTTTTGCTATGAGAATTTCTCATTATTTTAGAATCACTTCTCTGCTTTCAAAGGCATTTTGGAAGATAGCAAAAAATGCAAAGAGAATATGTTTCCCATCACATATCACTTGTAGAGTTCACTTTTAGTAGGTTTCATGCCTGCAGCTATAGTATCTATAGTATCTCACTTCTACATGGGTACTTTTGAGAGAAAAGCACGTCTTCTGTATCACATACCAGTTGCTGTATTTGGTAGTTTCTATTCACAGTAATAATTATGTGGTTACAGCTATTCTGAAGCTTCCTATAGAAGATTCATAATTTTTATGCTTCCTCCAAAGGGTAAAAGTACTATGACAGGGAAAAACCCTAAGCAGTCAGTAATTTATTTTTTTTCAAGGTATAATTTTTGGGGGCAAGGATCACAAAAGAGATGGAACTGAAAAGTACAGGAAAAGGAAAGGTCAGAAGTATTCTGGGGTCATGGATGGTAGGGAGAAAGATTGATTCTGAGTGGGTGACATCAACAGGGAAAGTGCTCTGAGATCAGGATAAATTAATATTTCTCAAATTTAAAAAATCCATGACAAATCAGGACAAAACACAATTGAAGGAAAAACCCAAATATATCCAAGGATAATCTTGTGCAGCATTACTGAAGCAGACTATTTATGACAGAAACTCTTTAGAAGAGGGTTTGATATTGAATACTCCGTTTATTTTTCCTTCTTTTTTTTTTGTTGGTTTTTTTGCTTAGGGTTTTCGAGTGTGTTCATTCTTAGTTTGTTTGTCTGTGGGTTTTATTTGTGAATCTTTTGTGTTTTGTTATTTCCCTCCTACTTTCCTGGGACCATGATCCTGTGTGATCTTAGAAGGGTTTCAGCAGTCATTTTGCAGTTTCCATTCTGACACCTTCCAGACCCTCATCAGTCCATATACTATAGCCTGATAAACACAGGGCAGGACAATTTCTTCAGGATCCTGCCAGGTTTATTTGAAATAAAGCTATGATATTGCAAGCTGTTATGTTTGCAAGTAATTTAATGCAGGAGAGCAGGGAACCAATGTAGGTCATTTTAGATTATTTTACCATTATTTAGTTTTTCAGTTCATGATATAACTTGTTGAAGACTAATTAACTGGGCTTTTGATTGACCATTACACAATGCTTTTTCTTTCTTTTTCTTTTTCTT
>NW_008659039.1:0-8378 GCF_000695815.1 Acanthisitta chloris
AGGGGGTTATTCTTTCACTCACTTTTGTGGGGCAGAGGGAAAGGGGCAAGCAGGTAGGTACTGGCAGGAGCTGCCAGCAGCACCCTGAGAGGGGATGAGGGGCATGAGGACCTGGGAGCCACGTTCAGCCTCCTAGGGTTACTCCTCCCTCGGTGCACAGGTCTGCAGACAGGGCCCAGCCTGCACAGGCAGCTGCTGTTTGCTCAGGAGTGGAACTGTGGCAGTAGTCAGTGTTTTTATGTAAATAAATAACAGACCCTGAACTTGTCTGTACATATTTTCTTCTCTCCTGCTCAAAATCCATAGATCTGACTGCAGAGGAGCAGACGATGAGGAGGAATGGCAGGGGGGGGGCACAGCAGTACTAAGCACTGGAGGAAGAGCAGCAGATTCCCTCCTCCAACCAGGAAGTCCCTTGCCAGACCCTTACAGCACCTGGCTGTGTCCTGTGAGCAGGAGCAAGGGGCCCCTACAGGAACTGAGGGCAACCCCAAGGGAGGCAGCATGAACAGGGGGGTGCAAGGGCAGAAGTGTCTCAGAGACTGCATTGAGTCGGAGACAAATACAACAGTGTGGGATTCTACACTCCCTCCCCTTCTCCCCATTAAGCCTCTCCCCAGCCCTGGCAGCCACACACAGCCCAGTTCAGTCGTTATCCCAGGGATGTGCATTTGGCTTTCCCCAGCCACAGCATTGCAACTTTTTATTCAGTCAAGGCTTCAGGAAAAAGAGACAAAAAAAACCCCATAACCAACCCTCAACCCCAAAGTTGCACAATATGTATCACCTCCATCCCCCCATAGTCCTGTCCCCTCCCCAGGCAGCTCCTTCCAAAAGGAGTCACACGTGGTCCCCCAGGACACTGCACCAAACAGGACACTCCCACTGGCCCCATGGCACAGCCACTGCAGCACGGCCAAACCCCACAGCTCCTCAGGGGAGAAAAGCAAGTGCTCTTTGCTGAAAAGGCTGATGACACAGTTTGGAGGTGCAGCCCAGGGCAGGAAACCCTCTCCTGGAGAGGAGAGGAAAAGCCAAGCACATGAAGCCTTTGTCAGGACAGGACATCTCTAGCCTTAAAAGCTGCCCCAGCCTGGGCAAGGCAGTGCTGCAGTGGAATCCTCACCTCCTCACACCGACCAGTCCTGTGCAGCTAAAGATGTTGTGTTACTGGGCCACATCCATGGTGTGCAAGGAGGCTTGGCCAGGCAGGATTCCTGTTTATTTCCTTACTCCCACTCCGCAGCCAACTCACCACCGACAGCAAGAGTCTGCAAACGCACAGGGTACGTCTCTCCCCGTGCCACCACGCAGAGCCAGGCTGTGCCCATCACAGGAGGTACCAGGCTGCAGCTCCTGCCACCACTGCCACGCAGGCCGCGACCACCAGCTGCACCAGGGGCTGCCTGGCCAGGCCCAGCGCAGTGTGGTAGGGGCAGGAGGGTCCTGCAGGACACAGAGAGCACTGTTAGCACTGCCAGTCTGGGGCCACATGTGTGTGGCAGGTCTGGTACCTGTGTGGCAGCTCTCACTGCCATCACCTACCCAGTTTGTCTGCGTAGTAAGGACATTTGCGGATGTCTCCTTTGCCATCGTGGACTGGGAAACCGCCGTCCTGGGCTGCCTCGGGCAGTGACTTGCCAATCTTGTCCAGCTCATCAAACACCTGCAAAGGGGCACAGTGAGCACTCAGAACCAGGCAGCTCTCATCCAGACCCCTGGAATCATCTGGAGAACAGGCAAGCACCACTCATGCCTACCTCCCCCCAAGACTCCTTTTGGAGTGCCTCACTCCACACCTGTGGTGATCCCTGACACATGCTATGGCTCCAGGAAGGCACAGCCTATCCCAAAAACATCCAGAGCCACCAGCTGCTCACCTCCCAGCCTGCTGTGGGCTGCAGTACAAGGTGCTCTCCCCTCTCTGCTGCAGACCCTTGGAGGATCTCTGCTCCTGCAGTCCCCCTCCAGCCTCACTGCCAGGGAGTTCCATAAGGATCCTGGCAAAGGAGCCAGCCACATCCCACCATGGTTCTGGCTAGTTGAAGCCACACCAAGCTGCTATAAGTACAGATTAAATCTTCCATCCAGTAGCTAAGCCTGTGTTCATCCCCCTGGGGCAAGCAGCAGCTCAGTCAGGTTTGATGAAAGGCAAATGCTATGGGAGGAACAAGAAGCTCCAGATATTTTTGGCCACAGGGCGACGTGTTGGGCCCAAGACAGGAGATGAATTGTCACCAGACTGGGTGCAACATGCTCAGACTGTTGAAGCCTGTCTTGGCACAAGAGCTCTGCTCCCCACACTGCTTCAGAGCCACACAGCCCACGGTAATCTAGAATTCATCTTCATTTTGCCCCAATCAAAGGCTCAGCTGTGCTGTTTGGAGCATGGGAGGAATTGCTGCCCAACACCAACTCCAGAAGCTAGCAGAGGAGGTATTTAAATTTAAATAAATTAATCCCAACCCCTACAAGGAGGAGGGTCCCTGGTGGTCTCAGCCCCAAACACTGCCTGGGTGAGCCATCTGACTGAATTAAGCTGGGCCCAAGAGCTGAGTCAGACCCACAAGCAGCAGCACCCACACACACACAGGAGCTAAAAGGATTTGCTTAGTACCTGCATGTTAAATCTGAAGGCTCGGTTGGCCTCTTCCACAATCCTTTCCTTGGTGTTCTTGTCCAAGTCCAGAGCATTCATCCTCGCTCTGTAGAGCTGCTTGAACTGCTGCGCATTGGAAACGTTCTCAAACACGTAGAATTGGATTCCTTCCTCAGTGCTGGGCAACTTCAGGGCCCTCTGGGCTACCTTCTTCAGCACTTGGCCCCCTGAGAGGTCCCCCATGTAGCGTGTGTAAGCGTGAGCCACCAGCAGCTCTGGCTCATGTTGTCCTACGTGGTGGATCCTGTCCACATAGTGCTGAGTTGCCTCTGAACACTGGATCTTCTCTTTCCAGTCTTCTCCATAGAAGTACTTGAGGTCTTTGGCCAATGCTTCTCTGCGGTGAAGCTCCACAGGGAAGTACAGAGCGGCAAAGCTGGGATTGTCCTTGTTGCGATCCATCTCCTCCTCCAGAGCAGAGTAGGTGAAGTAGAGTGCCACGGTGGCCAGCTGTGGACAAAGCACAGCCCCCATGAGCAGCTGGTCACCAGATCAGCACAGCACACTTGGCCACTGCTCTCCCTGCACGGGGCTGGGGGAAACCAGGAGGAAACCCCCAGTGAGCAGATGGTCAGCAGATCAGCACAGCACACCTGGCGACTGCTCTCCCTGCACAGAGCTGGGGGAAACCAGGAGGAAACCCCCAGGCTCAACACGAAACCAGCCTGCAGAGCCTGGACCAGCAGTATCACTTGAAGGAGCAGAAGCTCTGCTCTATCTACCTCCCCAACACTTCAGGGCTGTGAGGCTCTGCCTTGGAGTCTCCATCAGTCACTGAATCACACAGAGCTCCTGTGCTGTGGGGCAACGCAACACTCACCTGGAACAGCTCCTTCTTGATCCGTCCTTTCAGGAAGTCCTTCACAAACTGGGTGTTCTCTGCACGGTCATGGGATTCCTTGGTGCCCTCCTTCAGCAGCTCTGAGAGGTCAGTGGGGCTGCAGGGAGAGAGAGAACCCCTTTCACCTCACTTCCACACACAGCAGTGAGCTTATCCCTGCTGTGTCTGAAGGGATCTATAGTTTAAGGGGTTGGAATAGACTCTACAGATCATCTAGCACTGCCCTGGGCAGGGATACTGCCCACCAGAGCAGGTTGCTCAAGGCTTCATCCAACCTGGCTTTTATCACCAGTTTAAGAGAGACTTTGAACACTCCAGACCCACTGAGTGTACCAGGAGAGCCACGAAACCGTAACTTCTTATGAAGCTGAGCCTCTCAAGTCAAAGTCATCAACCAGCCTATCTGTGTGTTCTGGGAAGCACCTTATTCACCCTTCCATTTCCAAGTCTGAAGCCTCAGCTTTTAGAGCATGTGTGTGTTAGCTTTTGAAACTAACCTTCTAGAAAGTGTCCTTGCCTAGACCAGCAGGTATTGTGTAAAGGCAAGAGGCAGCTCACCAGAGCAGAGTTCACCTCTAGAGTCATCTTTCAAAACAAGGAGCTGCTATCACATGACCCTGCTCAGCAAGTCATGGAGAACCAGCTCCCCTTGGCCAGGAAGCCACAAACACAACTGACAAATGGTTGAAGTGTTTCTGAAATGTGAGTTTGATAGGAGAGACTAAAAAAAACAACTGCTTGTTGTCAGCCCTGCCAGATCACTCCTTCCCATCCCTTCCATCCTCCCAGCAGAGTTTGATTAAAGAGATTTTACTGCACATGTATTTGACTAATCACCTTTTGGAGTCCCCTCACACCCCTTTCAGATGAGGAGAAGGATCACTCCTTTACCTGGACGATCTCCTGCCTTGCCCAAGGCTGTGTCAGTGCTGTTGGGTAGGACAGGACTCACCTGACATTGTTATCTTCTGTCTCCTCATAGCGCAAGATATCTCCTCCTCCCTGCTCTGAGCCCTCCATGGCTGATGGCATTGCTGGAGATCAGTCTGGAAGGCAAAATCAGAGAGGAGTTTTTGGGGGAGATGCCTTAGCCAGGGGATGGGTGTTAAACACAAAGCAGTTGCGGCAGCCTCAGAGCTGCTGACCCAGGCAGAAAAAAAACCACCACACACCAGGCACTGCCAGGGAGGCACAGTGGCCTCTTCAGCTGCCTCAGGTGAACTCAAAGCTAACTCCCAGTTTGCAAAGTATCAGCCTCATGAGACCTACACACAGTGAGCAGCCTGTGTTCAGCTTCTCACTGCAGGTAGCTCCTGGCTGAAGGTGATCAGAGACCTCTACGTTGGGAATCTGCACTGGAATCGTGAGTGAGCTGCTTTCCCCTGGTGCTACCAAGTATTTCACTCAATGCCAGACGCTGAGCAGAGTAACTGGAAAGGGAAGCAACTCTCTTTCACTGAGGAGGAAGAACAAACTACATTTCCACAACAATGTGGAACCTCCCCTGGAAGAAAGCAGTGGTGAACTAGGCCAGCTGAGCTCTGAAGTCAGGCAGCTCACAGGGGAGACAAGAACATTCCCTGTGACAGAATATAGCAAGAGAAACTTCCAAAGCAGGGGCAGAATTCACTGCTCTGCCTTTCCTGGGCTGCTCTCCAAGCACGGAGCTGCAGATACCTCCTGCTCCCACTCACACCCTCCTCTTCTGCCTAGCAGAGTTTACTTCAAACCCCAGAAGGAGCTAGGTTCTCCCTCCTCTTTTGCAAAAAGAAACCAAATCTCCTTGGATGTAGTAGGGTGCACAAGACTTACCCAGACCCAGGGACAAGACACCTAGATGGCATTAGCTGAGCACAGAATTCCAGGCACCTCATTTATAAAATGGACCTGCAATCAGCTTGGCATAGAGCAGCAGCACCACCTCACAGGCAGCCTTGGCTAAGCTGCTCCTTGGAAAGCCTCACTGTGAGCCATCCTCATGCTCCCATGTGCAGCACAGGGCCCCTGGCTCAGGTACAGCACCCAGTTTGGGGGGCACAGCACCAGAGAAGACTGACCACATGCATTACTTTGTGGTGGCAGGAGCACAGTGCCAGGACAGAATTCATCAGCGGTCATGAGGGGTGGTAGTACTACATCCTCATGGCCCTGTCCTGCAGGACATGGCATGGTGCAGCCTCCACACCCCAGGGGAGAGAATGTCAGGGCAGGTGGGAACACCAGCACATGTGCTCACAGGCTTAGGTGCTGTCCTGTCTGTGTGATCAATCCCCAGACAACAAACATGTTCACACCAGGCCAGCACACAGGACCTACCTTACTTTGAAACTTCAGCTTCAAATGTTGGGAAATGCCCACCATGTGGAGTGGAAACCAAAGCACAAAGGCAAATAACCCACCTGAGCTCAGTCAGAAAACTGTCCTGGGCACAGGACACATGCCTGCTTGCCTCACAGCACAGCCAGTCCCCTGCAGAGGTACCAGCTCTGGGACACTCTGCCTTCCTGCAGGCCAGGACCTTCTCAAGAAATGCAGATTCCAAAATGAAACTAGACAAACTAGTTCCAATTTGTTTTATACTCCCAGAAAGCTGGAGTCCTGGGGGCAGGGTGTGCTGCCTCTGCTTGCTGCCAGGCCTGCAACAGCCACTGGCACAAAGCAGCAGGTGAGAGAAGAGCTACAGAGCACTTCAGCACTGCTCATCCCTTAGGAGAGGCCTGAAGGCTGACATCAAGTCTAACCCCTAAAGGAACACACCAGATCAGGCCTCAGAAACTAGGGGTTAACAGCAGCAATGGCTCAAGGCTCCCAATGACCAGAAGGACACAGACCCCAAGATCACCACTGTACAAGACATCAGCTCACTCATCAGAGCCTCCACCCCCACACCTCAAGAACACTCATGCCCAGCAGCACTCACCCACACAGGAACTTGGCTCTCCATGTCACACAGGGTCTCTGATGGGGTCTCGGGGGCCTTTACTCGAGCCTGTTACCAGTGTTGTGGAAGCACAGCTGCTGAGAAGGGTGACTGGCTGTCCCAGGAGCAGAGGTTAGCATGCAAAGGGCCATTCAAGGGCTTTGGTGCTCTCTGACTTCTATCTCCCCTGGTGTGTTTGGCAGAGGCTCAGTCTGACATGTTCATCTCTATGGCACTAGGCAGGACAGTGACACCAGTCCCTGCAGCCCAAGGCAAGGGCAGAGCAAGGGGAAGGGGAAGATGGAAGCTCAGATTTTCCCAATACAGCCTCCAGCACAGACCATGAGCTCAAGGGACAAGCCAGCACAAAGCAGGCCCCTGTCTTCCTCAGTGTTAGGCTACTGCATGAGAACTGGGAGGAAGGGAAGTCATTGTGTCTCTTGCCACCACACATCACTACTCTTACTCCAAAACCAGCAAGTGCAGCTCCAGTGTCTGGTCTCAGCCCTGGTTTCTGGGGGCACTTAGAAGGAGGCCATGCCCCACATGCCAGGGAGGAGGCTCAGTCAGCTGCCCACCTCTTCTGCAGAGAATGGAATGTCATTTCATTTGCTGCAGGGAGCTCTGCTCATCCAGGCCCTGGCTGATGTTCAGGGTAAACACATACCTCCCCAGTGCTCTGACAGCAGCCTGCTTGGGAGACATCCAACAGCCATGAGCTGGGATAGCAGGGTTGGAGGAGGTTTGGTATACAACACCTCAGCACTCCAAACATTTCTTTCCCAATGACAGTGTTTCAAAGCCTCTCTGAGCAAACACCCCTATCTCATCTAGCCAACAATTAGTTTGCCCCTACACACACCTCCCCAGCAAGCTTCACACCCCAGATGCACAGCTGTTCTTCTCAGGATGGGAAGACACTTATTCCCAGTAATCCTGTGCCTTTTGAAGGAAGCAGACACTGCTGCTGTGGGGAAGCAGGACTGGAAGCCCTGGCATTGCTTGGGCACCCCGGGAGAAGTTCAATAACTCACAAACACCAGGCAGTACAGAGTTCATGTTTGCTGTTTAGCTTTCCTGCAGCTTCAAGGCATCTCTCCCCAAGCAGAGCTCATGTCCTTGCTTTGACAAGCAGTAGTGTAGCTGGGTCTACCTAAGCATTGCTGCAGCAGAGACAAACCCCAGAGCCCCAGGTCCAGGGGCTTGAAGAATCCTCTCAGAGGTAACCTGGCAATCCCAGCAGGAGAGATTCATGCCTGGAAATGGAGCCTCACAGAATAAGGTACTACATTACCTGATCCCAGGTAGGTTTAGATTTTGCCATCTGGACAGAGCCTAAATTTAGGCAATAATTCAAATCCAAGACAATTCTAGCAGTGCCCGTGCCACCGAGCTGCAGCCCAGCACCTCAGCAAACTGACCAAGAGAAGCTCCTGGGGAGCTCAGACCTCATCAAGCTGTGCCCTCCATGAGAGCCCCTTGTGTCAGGCAGCACATCAGGAACTCATTTTCTCACCCTGGCTAGGAGAACAGACAAGGGGCAAGTCAGTCAGGGCTGGATCTGGGCTGAGAAGGAGCACAGTGTGACGGACACACATCAAACAGCCTTTGCTCTGGGGAGAGGCAGTGCTTGCCCTGCCTGTTCTAGCACGTAGGCAGCTGTGCCAGGGCCGCCCCAAGCAGGGCCAGTGACAGGCACACAGGGCTGCTGTGTGTAATGCAGTGCTGGGTGCAAGTGCTGAGCCCTCAATAGGACATTTGTTTCACCCAATAATGGAAAAGCAGGGACACCAAGAGGTCTTCATCCTCCGAGCTCTTCTCTGAGCTCAGCGGGGTCAAGGAGAGCCAAGTACACCCCTCGCCCCCGGGAGAGTCCCTGCGGGGCTCGGAGGACACCGCGGGGACACGGGGAGTGCTGACAGCTGCCGGCCTAGCGCGCCGCCAGCACCCGGATCCCC
>NW_008659040.1:0-249 GCF_000695815.1 Acanthisitta chloris
CTCAATTTGAGGCTACACCCCCTAATTTTGGGGCTAAAAAAGGTCATTTGGGGGCTAAACCTGCTCATCTGGGAGCTAAAAATGGTCATTTTTGGGGTGAAAAATGCTCATTTTGGGTCTGGAATGAGGATGGAGAGACAGGACACCCCAAATTGAGGCTACACCCCCTAATTTTAGGGCTTAGAAAGGTCATCTGGGGGCTAAAACTGTTCATTTGGGAGCTAAAAATGGTCATTTTGGGGCGAAAAA
>NW_008659041.1:0-2014 GCF_000695815.1 Acanthisitta chloris
CCTTTCTTAATGCCTCTCTGTTGTACCACCATTCCCACCGAGGGAAGGGGAAGGGGAAGGGGAAGGGAAGGGAAGCTGTTCTGCATGCAGTGCCCTCCTGGGACACGTCCCTCCCTCAGCGATAGCTGCCTGGGCTGCAGTGTCCATGTCCCATTTGTCCTGTTTGGCATGTCTCAGTGGTTAATGATGCTTTCGTGTGGCAAACAAATGGTCTATTCAACATTTGCCTGTGGGGCCCGGAGTATTAATTAGACTAAATTGGTTGAGTACTAAAAAGCTGCCTCTAATTTTGAGATAAAGTGCTCATGGTGGTGGGGCGGGTGGAGGGGGTGTGTGAGACCTTTTAATAGGTTTTATTGTGCACTCCTAAGGCAGCACAGCTGGAATACGGATGTCAGCACCAGGTGGGAAAGCCTCCACCACCATTCACCTCCTCACAGCCTAGGCAGTTGCTGTGAAATATTAATTTGCCCATGGCAAATGTTCAGATGTTTTTCCTTTTGTTAACTGAAGCAGTTTCTGTTTGCAGGGCACAGCCTGTGCCTCTTTCAGTGCCACCTTCAAAGCTCAGAGAAGAGAGCACTACCAGTAGCCCCCAGCCCAGCACCCTCATCCCACCACTGCCAAAGCCAGTGAGATGCACAGGAGCCTATGGGTGGGAGACATGGAAAGGACAAATGCCTAGAGCCCTTCTCAGAGACATGTGGCTTTCCTCCTTAGCAACACTCCATGAAATCCTCCTCCTCTTGGAGGAGTGGCTGCAGTTTGCATAGTGTAATTAAATATGTTCACCTATGTACATATCAGTGCATTTTAACTCATGAACAGAGAGCAGTGATCCCCTTCAGTCTCCCTCACCACAGGAGGTGGTTGAGGGTCCAGCCCTGGCTCCCACTGATTTCTACCAACATCACCCAGAAACGAGCCGAGCAGCCAGCAGCAGGTGCTTAGGAGAGGCGATTTCTGCCTATACCTGGGTGTCAGGGGATCCAACACGTGGTGAATTAGGCAGGAAAAGAGTCAGAGTTTTGAGGCCACCAGCAGCTTCCCAAGGTTCTCCTCTGAGCACAGAGCAGGAGATAGAGCATCTCCCAACACCATGAGGCTGCTGGGGACCTCCTGCTTGAAGCCCTCACAGTGCTTTGATACTCCATGGTCATGGAGATACGCAAAATCTCGGGAAGAAAGATACCAGCTGTGGTTTCTAAGGTGCAGCAACTCCTCTGGTGAGAAATATGTCACTGCCCTCTGGAACAGAAGGGCCTAACCCAATTAATAAATTAATAAATTAATAGCCACCTGTATCCACTATCTTTGCAGGGCACTCACTGCTACACATCGAGGCGCTTTCCATACCTTCCCCTGGCCCCTGGGTCCCTGTGTCCTGGATATCCGCTGGTCTCTGCTGTAGTGTCCCATCGTTCTCCTCTCGCCTTTCTTTGGGAAACACAAAGCATGAGAGCAATTAGTGACAACAATCAGGTTTTCATGGCTGCAGATTGGCAGATTTTCAGAGCAGGTTTAGAAATTGCTCATTTTAGTTACAAAGTTTTCCTTGCATCCCTCAAATGTATCCTGAACTCCGATTTACTCTGAGTCGCTGTTACAGCTACAGTAGGTTAGGAATTTTGACTAAGACTCATAGCACATCCCATTTTTCATCAGGCTATAGATAAAACAGAGCTCTTCTCTCCCCACACTTAAGAGACAGGCAGCCCCATACCATACCTTGGCATCGCTCCTCTCCAGTGAAATCCCCAGGAGTGACGTTCTTGGCCAAAGAATTTCTATTTTCCTCCGGATTTTCCTTCGCAGGTGGAGCGTCAGGGCTCGTTTCCACGGCGGCACACGGGGCCGTGCCAACAGATTTTGCGATTTCGTCGATGACACCGATGAGCTGGAGCGGGCCATCCTCCGGGGGCACGCTGCCGTTGCACGTCGGCATGGTGGGTGCCGCAGGGGCTTCCTCGGTCATGCTGAGGGCCGCGCCGTGCCCAGCGCCCGGGGCCCCGCT
>NW_008659042.1:0-2277 GCF_000695815.1 Acanthisitta chloris
GACAACTACCACCACTTGAGCCTTAACTGTGGGTGAGCTGCGGGAAATATGAAAGGACTATACCCGCTGTGCAAGTGAGCGTATTACAGCCTGGCTGCTCCGGTGCTGGGATAGTGGGGCCAAAAGTGTGGAGTTAGAGGGTAAGGAAGCCAAGCAGCTGGGATCACTTGCTAAGGATCCAGGCATTGACAGAGCAATAGGACAAACTGCACAAACCCTCAACCTCTGGAAACGACCCCTGTCAAGTGTGAAGGAAAGGTATCCTCATAAAGATGATAATAAATGTGATATAAGCAAATGAATACAATGGAAACAGGTATTCACTACTTGAGGGAACTGGCTGTGAGAGCAATGATATGTTTTGACCCAAACAATTCACAGCTCCCCAGAGATCCAGACGAAGTTTTTTGTAACTGACCCATGTGGCAGAAATTTGTGCAGAGTGCACCAACACCACATAGCAACCGATTGGCAGCATTCATTTGGAAAGACACAGTGCCATCAGTGGGTGACCTGATATGGCAACTCTGGGAGTACAAAGACAGTACCACTGGTGCCCTCGTTGCAGCTGTAGAGAAATTATCAGAGAACTTGTCAAAATAATCTGAGGAGTTCCAACAATTCAGGGAGGATTTGCTCTACTCCCAACCTGTACGAGCTCATGTTTCAGCAGTTGATAGCAAGCGTCCTCAGGCTCAAGAGAGAGGATATGGAAGGTACACACCACGAGGTGCCCTATGGTTTTGCCTGCAGGAAGAAGGAGGGGATATGTGGAAGTGGGATGGACAACCTACCTCAGTTCTAGAGGCAAAGGTGTGGGAATTGTGAGGAAAAAAACCCACAAATGGGCGTTCCTACAGGAAAGTTGCTGCTCCTGTCTCTGGTAGGCAGGATAGAAGGTTTGATCATACTACTGACTCTAGGGAGGGAAGTTCTAGTCCTCTCCTACAAGAAGTTAATGGGGAACTTCATGACCAGGATTAGAGGGTCCCTGCCTCCAGCCAGGTGGAGGAGAGGGACAACCGAGTTTGTATGGGTTCGATGGCCTGGCACGTCAATCCCACAGGAGTACAAGGCTTTAGTAGATACTGGTGCACAACGTACCCTAATGCCATCAAGAAATGTAGGGGCAGAATCCATTTGTATTTCTGGAGTGACAAGGCGAGCCAAAGAGATGACAGTATTGGAGGCTGAGATTAGCCTGACTGGGAACTAGTGGCAGAAGCATTCTATTGTGACTGGACTGGAAGCTCCGTGTATTCTTGGCATAGACTATCTCAAAAGAGGATATTTCAAGGACCCAAAAGGGTATCGTTGGGCTTTTGGTATAGCAGCCCTGGAAACAGAGGAACTTAAGCAGTTGTTCACCTTACCTGGACTCTCAAGTGACCCTTTTGCTGTGGGGCTGCTGAAGGTTGAGGAGCAGCAGGTGCCAATTGCTACCACAACAGTGCACTGGACGCAATATCGCACCAATCGAGACTCTGTAATCCCCATCCATCAGCTAATTTGTCGACTGGAGAGCCAAGAAGTGATCAACAGGGTCCACTCAGCCTTTAACAGCCCCATATGGCCAGTATGGAGGTCTAATGGAGAATGGAGGCTAGCAGTAGACTACTGGGGCTTGAATGAAGTCACTCCACCTCTGAGTGCTGCTGTGCCACACGTTAGAACTTCAATATGAGCTGGAATCAAAGGCAGCCAAGTGGTGTGCCACAACTGATACTGCCAATGTGTTTTTCTCAATCCCTTTGGCAGCAGAGTTTGCTTTCACTTGGAGGGGTATTCAGTACACCTGGAATCGATTGCCCCAGGGGTGGAAACACAGCCCTACCATTTGTCATGGACTGATCCATGCTGCACTGGAACAGGGTGAGGCTCCAGAACACCTACAGTACATTGATGATATCATTGTGTGGGGCAACACAGCTGAGGAAGTTTTTAAGAAAGGGAATTAAATAATCCAAATCCTCCTGGAGGCTGGTTTTGCCATAAAAGAAAGTAAGGTAAAGGAACCAGCACAAGAGATCCAGTTTTTAGGAATCAAATGGCAAGATGGATGTCATCAAATCCCAATGGACATTATCATTAAGATAACAGTGATGTCTCCACCTAACAACAAGAAGGAAACACAAGCTTTTTAGGTGTTGTGGGATTTTGGAGGATGCACATTCCAAATTATTGTCAGATTGTCAACCCTCTCTACCAAGTGACCCGGAAGAAGAATTTCAAATGGGGCCCTGAACAACCACAAGCCTTTGAACAGATTAAGCAAGA
>NW_008659043.1:0-980 GCF_000695815.1 Acanthisitta chloris
ATGCCTGCTGTCAACTGCTGAAACATGCGCTTATACAGGTACAGATTGGAGCACTTGCCGGACCTCCTCTGATAATTTCTCTAGAGCTGCAACGAGGGCATCAGCAGTACTGTCTTCATACTCCCAGAGTTGCCATATCATGTCACCCACTGAAGGCACTGTGTCTTTTTCTAAACGAATGTTGCAAATGAATTGCTATGTGTTGTTGGTGCACTCTGCACAAATTTCTGCCACATGGGTCGGCTATAAACAACGTCATCTGGATCTGTGGGGAGCTGTGCATTGTGTGGGTCAAAATATAACATTTTTCTCACGGCAATTCCCTCAAGTATTGAATACCTTTTCCCATTGTATTCCATTTGCTTATATCACATTTATTATGATCTTTATGTGGATACCTTTCCTTCACACTTGATAGGAGGCATTTCCAGAGGTTGAGGGTTTGTGAATTTTGTCCCATCACTCTGTCAATGCCTGGGTCCTTAGCAAGTGATTCCAGCTGCTTAGCTTCCCTACCCTCTAACTCCACAGTTTTGACCCCACTATCTCAGCACCCCCGCAGCCATGCAGTAGTATGCTCGTCTGCATGGCGGCTATAGTCCTTTCGTATTTCCTGCAGCTCACTCAAGGGTAAGGGTAGTTGTCTCTTCTGGCTCCTCTTCTAGTCGCTCCTGTGATGGCCTGTGACGGTTACAACCAGCACTACCCCAAAACTCCACATTCATGATTTCCCATTCTTTGCTTCAGTCCCCATGGCTTGAAGGTCATTCTGCATGTTTATGCTCAAATTAGTCTAAGCACTCTTCCAGCCCAAGAAATTAGTATTTTGAAAATTCTTCCTTTTCATAAATAGAGGAAATTCTTCTTTTGTAAAGGTACTGACAGCAGTCTGTCATTTACCTGTGATAGAGTTTACTACAGGGATCATCATGTCGCTGAGTCTAGATTATGGGTCTCTGAATACTACTACTGAATGTGGA
>NW_008659044.1:0-1352 GCF_000695815.1 Acanthisitta chloris
ATATATATACATACATATACACATATATATGGGATGCCTCTTTCAGTAAGCCTTTATATATATATGTACAGACATATATATGTGTATATGTATTTCTGTACTTTATATATAAGACATTAAATCTTATATATTGTATAAATAGCATCATATCTCCATACCACATGCATATAAATATATATTTGTCAGTCGTGCATATTATATGTAGGTATATAATTGCATGTGCATGTATGTGTAAATGTGTCTTGTTTTTTTATGTGCATATATATACGCACACATGTAATAGAACATGTCATATCATGGCACTGGATGGTTTTTAAGGTCCCTTCCAACCCAAACTATTCCATGAGCCTATGATTCTATTAAATTATTATACAGATATATTCCATTATATCATGTTTTGTCTGTTTTACCTTCATTTCATCTCTCACCCAGGGCACCACAGGAAATTTGCTCCCTCAGAAAGGAGGAGAGCTCTGGGTTCAGCCTCAGCTGTTTTGGGTGTAATTAGCCCAATCTAGCTCAGATGTGTTGCAGAGGCCAAACTCCTATAAAGCCACAGGTCCTGGATCACCATGTGAAGGAGAAGCTCTGGGGGTAAGATTTGGATGGGTTTCCATTATGGAAACCTCATTTTGTTTGGGCTTTTTTTTTTAAGCAGCAAAGTTTACCTGAAAGGTTTTTTTAATGGGTTGCTTAATGAAGGGAGGGTTGTGTGGGTGTCACTTCTATGTGGTTTTGCATCAATTGTGCTGCTTTTAACCAATTCCTAACTGCTCATGGGCTTTTGCCCCTCCCTGCAAATCCCACATCAGTATTTTTTTAACCTTGCCCTTTTCCCCTTGTGTTGACCCTGCCCTTTCCCCTGCCAGATGTTCAGTCTCAACTGCTCACTTTTGGCACTTAGCCTTCTTCTATTTTTCCCTTTTTTTTTTTACCCACCCCTTCCCCAGGTCCACCACTGCCTCTCCTGTCTCCCTGGGCTCGTCCAGCACCTGGGAAATGGGGAAAACCACAAGATGCAGGAGCAGCACAGAGGGAAAGCCACAGCAGGGCTGGCTTTGGTGGGGATGCAGACAGAGGATACAGGGATATACAGGATGTCAGGAATACAGGCAGGGATGCACGACCTCCCCGAGGTTTTGTTATGTCCCACTACAGCACACACCCCCTCCTCGGGGCCTGGCTGTCCCTTGGGCTGTGGGGGGCTGGGATAACCCCAATTCGGCAGCTCAGCCGCTGGTACCAGGACGCTGTCTCCATCCCGAGCGCACCGTTCAACGGAGCCAAATCCCCCGGGAGCAGAGGGGGGAGGACGCTCCCATTATCCGGCTCCTGCCGTGGCGGAGGCAGCT
>NW_008659044.1:1714-3795 GCF_000695815.1 Acanthisitta chloris
GCTGTGCCGTGGGGGAGTGGATTTCACCCCCCGCAGCACCCTCAGCCTTTGCCTGACCTTCTGCCAGGGGTGTGTGGGCATCCCTGGGGTTCAGCCACCCCCGGGTGCTGCCTTGTGCTGCTGTGTCTGGAGGGGCAGGGAAAGGTTGCCTTGTGCCGCTGATTTTTGGAGCGGCATGGGGAACTACATGCTTGCAGAGGGTCTCATGCAACTGTAGCTGTTACTTGTGTCCCATCAGCTGCTGTGCCTCAGTTCCCCATCGCATGTCCCCACCCAGGGCTACTGCTTTGGGGGGAAATAGGGGTGAGGGGGTACATGGTGGTTTGCCTTGTTCCCCGAATCAGTGCTGACCATCCACATGAGCCATTTCTAGGGCTCTTTACACAACCATGTGGATGTCTAAAATCCCTCCTGGCCCACTCAGATCTGTGTCCAGGCAGGAAAAGGACACTCCTCCACCCCCAGATAGCCACCACTGGCTGTTTGCTGCTCCCCACCCCAAGTGATGACACCATTCAAATTTCAGTCAAATCTGTCTGAGTCCTGGGTTTTGCATGTGCCCACGGGCACAGCACAGCTACAAGTGATCAGCACCAGGCACCTGCCCTGTGCCAGCCTCACACCCACAGGTAAGTGCAGACTTTGCCTTGCCATAACAACCCCAAAATCTCCTGGAGTCACAGGCTGCTCCATCATGGGGCTGGAAACCTCCCCCCAGAGCACAATGATGTGCTGTCCCCATCCTGGGGGAGCCCTCTTTGGGGATGCAGAGCTGGGAGGGCTTGGAGCGGAATGCAGTGGTGGGATATGGCACTAACATCCCCATTCACAGCCCCACGTTGCACTGGACCCTGCCATGGATGAGTGGGACCTCCCACAGTGGAAGAAGGAGGTGGAAAGCCTCAAGTACCAGCTGGCCTACAAGAGGGAGATGTCCTCCAAGACAATACCTGAGTGAGTGGGTGCCCAACCTCCCTCCTGCCCTTGCTCCTATCCCTGTGCCAAGAACAGAGTCTAACTCTTCACCCCACAGCCAGCACCACCATCCCTCCTCAAATCCCCCGGAGCTCCCTAAATCAGATTTCCCCTTTATGGATCTTCAAGCCCCATCAGCAGAAAACCACAGGTGTCCTCAAAGCCTCCTAAGGTCCTCTCTGCAAAGCCCCCTGGTGCTGACCCCTTTCCACCTGCCCAAGTTCTGGTGGTGGTCAGGTTGTGGCAGCAGCCGTGGGAACCCCTGACACCCAGGTGCCCCCTGGGAGTCTTCCGTGTGCAGAACCTTCTCTTTCCAGAGCTCAAGAGACTTAAACCTGTAAAACCAAGTCATAGACAGGTGTTTTCCCTCCTTGTTTTTTATCTCTGTGCTTCAGTGGATCAGGGTACACCCTGATATTGCTGCCACCTGAGCATGGTGCACCCCAGAGCAGGATTTACCCTGGGCACTGAGTTTCCCCCAATCCCTCCCTTTTGCTGCCACACAGCCTCTGCCCTGCTCCCCTCGAACCTGCTGTGGGCAGAGGCTGTGCCCACTCCTCCACTCCCCTCTCTGCAGGTTTGTGAAGTGGATTGAGGATGGCATTCCCGAAGATCCCTTCTTGAACCCGGAGCTGATGAAAAACAACCCCTGGGTGGAGAAAGGCAAATGCACCATCCTCTGAGGGGTCCCCCCTGGCGAATCCCCCAGCTCTCTCCTATTAGCTAGTTCCAATATGACAACCTGAACTAAAACCCTGCCCTCACCTGGTGTCCTTCTTTTCAGTGGTAGAAGTGGTTTTATAGATGGGGGGATATGGGGAAAGTCCCCCAGGGATGGGCAGTGTGGGGGGACAGGAGCAGCAAAGGTTTCTCTGGGGTTTTGCTCCAGTTTTATCTCAGACCTCCACTCACCTCTGCCAGCAAACAGGCAGATTGTGCAACTTGTAAAGAAAACTTTTATAAAAACACATCTTCAGGGGTTTGAAATACTTTTGTATACTGTAGGCTATCATTTTGCAGCAAAGCAGGCCAAATATGACAACTAAAGGTTTATAAATGAAATAAACAGAATAATACTTCATTATTAATTTTTTTAGATATATTTA
>NW_008659044.1:3861-14502 GCF_000695815.1 Acanthisitta chloris
AAGTGGGTTATAAAAATAAACAAACAAAGATCATGGACACACACACACACACCATCCATGGGTTAGAAAGCCAAAAGTCAGTTTATCCCTTCAGTTCCAACTCTATAATGTCCTGGCTCCATCTCTGCCCTGCTAGAGCAGGTCCTTGATGTAGATATTCCTTCTGACAGCGTTGGAAAAACCCTCATTAAACCGGAACCACACGTCGCTCCTCCCCACAGCCTTTCCCATCTGGCTTTCCAGAGACTCTTCCTTAGAGGCCTGAGGGGCTGTGAGGAGGGAAAATCCAGCTCAAAAACTTGCAGAAACTCTAAAAGTTACAACCTGTGCTCAGGCTGGATGGAGAGGGGTGAATCAGGGAGCTGCTGCTGGGAACAGAGAGTGGGTTTGGAAGGGCAGAGCTGATGCTTCCATGTCCTGAGTTCTGCAAACTCTTACAGCACCCATAAATCCATTGGGATGGGTGCCAGAATCATGGACCTGCCCACTGTGTTGGGGTCTGTGCACCCAAAAATCCCTTCTCCACCCTGCTTATGTCCCCCAGGGATGGTGCTCAGAGACAGGAGCCACTCTTGTCCAGGCACTGAGAATGCAGGGACCCCCCCAGCAGCACCCATGGCCATCCCATCCCTGGGGCTGGGGCCACCTACTGCCACCCATCCCGTGCTGGGTGTCTGTGCCACCTGCCCAGGGCTGGGGTCACCTATGGGCATTCCATCCCTCTGCCACCTACCCAGAGCTGTGGCCACCTGCTTCCGCTCAATTGGCCTCCCAAAAAAATCAGTCTCAGGCTGTGAAAAGCAAAAAGCAGAAGGTGAGTTGACTCTGCAGCACCTGCACTTACACCTCATGTTTGGAGATAGCCAAAAACAAGGCAAGTTCCTCTTTGCACAGAACTGGACACAGGTGACACCTCTCAGCTCTGTCCGATTAAAGCTCAGTCACCCCAAGGCAACTCCACAGAGAGCAGGAGCCAACGCTGCAGAAAGGGCCAGTGGCCTTGATGGAATGCAAACAGCATTCAAACCCAGGTGGGAAAGATAAAATTTAAGGCTGATCCTGCTAAAATGGGGTTTTATGGACAGCCAAGGGCCAGAAGCTGAGCCCGGGAGAGTGGCAGTGGCAGGAAACCACCTCTGCTCACCTTGGCCACTGTTGGGATGCCCAGGGTGGGGGATCAGTGGAGGATGGACACATCCCTCCCAATCAGCTTTTCCAACCTGCAGCTTCCACAGAGCCCAGATTCAGCTATTTCAGCCCAAATACCCACATCTATTTCCTCCCCCACCCCTGAAAGCTTCACAGAGCACATCCATAATGTCACCCAGATCTAATTCATCCTGAAGCTGCAATCCCAGCGATGCCTTTATGGGACACACAGTGCTCTGCTGGGCTATTAAAAGAACCTGGACTAAAAAGTATAAATACCAGTGGAGCCAGTGAGGCTCTGGCAGCCCAGGTAAGTGCTGCTGGGAACTGAAGCAGGAATTGCAGCCCCTCACCTTGTCGTGCACCGCTGCCCTCCGCACGATGTGCTCCAGGCGCTGCTGGTGGTTGGGTGTCCCTGCTGGCCCCGTGTCTGCTCGCTCCTCACTGAGGCCATTCCCAGGTTCCTGTGGGGAGAGACCAGACCTCAAGGTTTGGCCATCAAGCACCTGTCACCCATCCCACCCCAACCCTTCTATCTGCTGTCAGTTTCATTACAATATCCCAACGGCTTGGCACAGATTTTTCCATCCTTTTCTGCCTTGCAGCAGCATATGGGATCAGTCCCAGCTGAAGTCCCTTTCCCTGGGACTTCACAGTCAGCACCATGTAAACAAGGAGCCTTCAGAGATGTTTTTGCAGCATCTTTGCCCCACACATCCCCCCAGAGCCCTTCTGCTGCCAGAAGGGGCTCTCAGGGATCAATTATCCCTGTGGCACCAGGGCAGGGCAGGCACCAGCTACACCTGAGATGTTTCTCAGCTTTTTCCACCCTTCTTCCATCTTCTTCTGCCTCCATGGAGGGTTTTGGCAGTGGGCAGAGCAACTCTACTCCTCCTGGGGGCTTTGGGACCTTTGGAAGTGATGCAGCAAGGGGAGAGCAGGTCAGCTCCCCCACGGACATGACCAAACCAAAGCCAAATGAACCAAAATTCTCACCTCATCACAACCCTCATTAGAGAGCTGTAGGGTTCAGAGCTCCAACTTACAGCGGAGTGTTTCCTTCCAGAATTCCTGTAAAAAGCTGAGCCCTTTGGACTCACCATGCCAACACAGAAGTGAAGCCCTGAAGGCAGATGTGCAGGCAAACAGCTGCGACTGAGGGGGGTTAATCCTGGATTTCCATTTGCAGAGCGAAAGCCACTGGCTGCTTTGGAAAAACCACATCTCCACACCATCCCTAAGGATTTTATCCATATCCACAGCCCTGCCACCCCCCCGGAAACCTCCCTCCCTACCTCTCCCAGGCTCCGTGCCTGCAGCAATGCCTCCATCCTCCTCATCTTCTCCAGCTCAATCTCCCTGGCGATGAGCTGCTTGGCCTGGTAGCTGAGCTGCCTGCGGGCTGGCAGCTCTGGGAAGCGACACACAGCCTCCACATTCCTGCAGCACGGAGAGGGGGAAGCAGAGAGAATAAATCAAAACTAAAAATAAGCCAACATTATGCAAACATTATGCCTGACATGAGCACAGGGACATGGGCCACACACACCCCCCAACACTGTCCCCCCCAGGCTCCAAGTGTGATCCTGACCACAGTGCCTCAGTTTCCCCACCACTGCCCTCTCCGAGTCTCCAGTGGTGCTGGCTGTGTGGAGCCAGGGTGCTGCAGGGTGGAATGGGAATGCTGGAGGGATTACAGGATTTTTAATCTTGGTTTTAAAGCAACAAGAGGAAATTGCAGGCGGGTCTGTGTGGAACAGATTGCCCTGAAAACGCCAAGGGCATAGCACAGCTGAGGCAGGAGCAGCACCGTGACCCTTCACAGCCACCCCAAGGTGCCCATGGGGAGATGTTTAATTGAAATACAGCCATGAACAGTAATTTGGGATCATCAGAGCAGTTGGATTCTTAATGAGGTTGGTGCACCAGGTCTGGTGTTAGGCTTGTTTCAGTATAGCAACACCCCCAGCATCAAGGAGCCAGCTGGGCCAGTCCCTCTGCCAGCTCTAAATATTTCATATGTATCCACCATTTATTTAATATTATTGTCCTTATAGGGAGAAAAGTCCTATGTCAGATAGCTCTGCAGACAGTTAGAAATGAGCTGTCAAATCGATGCTTCAAAGTTTTACAGAGAAAACACAAGTTTTGCTGCCAACAACAGATTTGTTTGCCAGAGAGATACTGGGATGCAACTCAGGTGTCACCAGGATGTGACACCCCCATGGTCCCCATCATATGATGGTTGGACTTGATGATCTTGAAGGTCTCTTCCAACTTTGATGATTCTGTGATTCTGCTCACAGCCAGGAAACAGGCCCTGAACTCACAAAACCCCAAAAGTAATTCCAAAAGGTGGTTCCCAACATCCCATGTTTTCCACATGGCTGTGCTGGGGAGGTGGCATGGGGAGGACAGGGGGAGAATGGATCCCCACGGGCCTTTCCCTGAGGAAAAAAAGCATACTAGAGCACTTCACTGTAATTAGATAGTTGCTGATTTAACAGAGACTCATTTTTGTAATTAGCTTTGCACCAGGAAGACATTAGTGTTGCTCCTCACTGTGGCCAGGTCTGTATTGCCTCTCGAAGGCTCCTGGGTGTTTACAGCTCTGCACAAACTTAAAGCAGAGTCAGGATCAGCTCTAGCAATGGTCAAGCTGTGAATTTATTAATTAACTTTGGTGACAGTGACCTCCTGTCTGCAACATGCCCAGGTGGACCTGCTGTGCCCTGCTGCTTCAGTCCCTCCTCCTCCAGCTCCGGTGAGAGCCAAAGGAAGCTGCTTCCTCTCCTTTAATCCCATTAAAGCTAAACCAGCTCTGCTTCAGCCTCAGCCCAAGGAATCAACAGGGGCAGCCAGACCATGCTGTGGATGGAGCAAAGCCAGGAGTTCTGACTCCTTCTTGAGCTCTCTGCTGTTACTGGCATGGGATCATCAGAGAATCCTGGAATGGTTTGGGTTGGAAAGGACCTTAAAGCTCATTTCGTTCCATGGGCAGAGACACCTCCCTCTAGCCCAGGTTGCTCCAAGCCCCATCCAACCTGGCCTTGAGCACTTCCAGGGATGGGGCAGCTACAGCTTCTCTGGGCAACCTGTGCCAGTGCCTCAGCACCCTTACAGGGAAGAATTTCAACCCCCACACCTTCTCTTCACCCTTGGGACTCACGGATCAAGCTTGTAGACGTATTGGCCCTCGGGCAGGCGTTCCTGGTGGTAGGTGAGGTTGTAGGCCAGCATGGTGCTGATCAGGTCTGCCAGCTGTTGCTTCTCCTTCTGGCTGTAGAGCTGAGTGTTGACCTGGGGAGGAGAGAGCATCACTCATCCAGAATAACTTCTAAACACAAAAATAGCCTGAAGCACAGGGTTTGTCTCTGTGTGACGAAGGACAGTTAATACTCACGAGGTTCAGACTAAGTTTAGTTCCCTATTAGGGTCACACATCCATCCCAGAGCAGGGAGACAGACAAATGGGTCTAGGTGACCCAGGTGCTGGTAAGGGACTGTGACAGACCCCCGAACTCCTGCTCAGCCAAGCCCACTCCAGGTGCAGGGATCCAGGACCCCTCCACACAGCTGGGTATCTCAGAGCCACATGCCCAGCTTCTCACCAACATCTGCATCAGCTGCAACATCAAACCAACCCCAAATCTGGGACAGACATCCAGGATAGCTCAGCCTGGGCAATACAGCACAGGGGATGTCCTCCAGCCCTCACAGAGGAGCTTGCAGAGGGGGCATGTCACCCAGACAGAACTCCTGCCACCGCAATGAGAGGGGGGCCAGGGGGCACTCACCGGGCGGAGTTTTGGAGAGATGATGTCCAGCAGCAGACACAGCACCTCCAAAACCAGCGACTGCTGCCCTGCGCGGCTGCGGGCACTGGGCGTGATCCCCGACACCATGGACATCACCAGGTTCTGCATGTGGTTCAGCTTGGCCACAGCCTGGTGGAGAGGACAGGGACAGCTCAGCCATGGTGTCCCTGGAGGGGGCAGAGCCACTGTGCCCTCCTGGTACTTGCCTCGTGCTGGCTGCTGGGATAAGAGAGTCGGGGGATGTTGGTGGCTGCGAAGAGCAGGTGGAAAGCCACGGGCAGGAAGGGCAGGTATCGCATCAGCTGGAAGCTCTGGCCATGTAGGACAGCTCGGCTCAGCAGGTCAGAAAAGCCCAACCACTCTAGGGCCAAGCACACCGAGCTGAGGGTGGAATCCCGCAGCTTCATGTGCAGGAAATTCTCAAACAGGCCCTGGAAGTGAATGTGGGATTAGAAACAGTTGAAGGTCCAGTAGATGGTCCTGTCAGAGCATGTCACTAGGATTCTGAGCTTCCCACTGAGCTCAGCTCCAGCACAACGTAGCAGGGCAAGGGGCCTGGCTCTCCTCTTGGCTGCTCTTACCTGGGCAAGCTTCTCCTGCTCCCCTGAGGAGATGGCGAGGTGCAGGATGTGGTGGAAGCGGTGGGAGGTGGAATTGAAACCAGATGAACCCCTGAGGTATGACAGGTCCTCATCACCCATCAGGAGCTGGGCTGGCAAAGAGGGGTCCATTCCTATCCTGGGCCTGGGGGGAGCCCAAAGAGAAGAGTTGAGGGTTCCCTGGCCCTGAAGGGACCTATGCAAGGAATACTGGGACCCTTGCAAACTGGACTGGAGGCAATGCCAAATTACTGGGTGCTAAACGGAGTGGTCAAAAAGCATCTGGAATGGCTTTAAATTGACAGAGAAAGGTTTAGGTTGGATATAAGGAAAAATTCTTCCCTGTGAGGGTGCTGAGGCACTGGCACAGGCAGCCCAGAGAAGCTGTTGCTGTCCCATCCCTGGAAGTGTTCAAGGCCAGGTTGGACAGGGCTTTGAGCAACCTGTTCTGTGACTGATACAAATCTGCTGAAGGGCAAGCCAGCTCTCCAGGACCACCCAGTGTCTTGCAAGCAGATCATGGAATCACAAAGTCATGGAATGGTTTAGGTTGGAAGGGACCTTAAAGACCACCCAGTTCCACCCCCTGCCATAGACAGGGACACCTTCCACTAACTCAAGTTGCTCCAAGCCCCGTCCAGCCTGGGCTTGAACACTTCCAGGGATGGGGCAACTACAGCTTCTCTGAGCAACCAGAACACCACAAGGCAGCACAGCCCAAGCACACAGCAGATCTAACAAATCCCCCATTTTACCTCTGGAGCCTCGGGAGCTGGAAGATCTCTTGCCAGATCGAGAAGAGCCCCTTGTTTTGGTCTTTCAAGCCAATCTTCATCGTCTGCACCACCTGCACATTCAGCTCCTTCTGCCCTCGGCTGTGCAGGAACTGCAACACAAGTGAGGGGCTGAGGGAAACAGAGGGGCTCCCCACAACTACTGAGGAAAGCCAGAGACAGCGACACCCACTCTTCTGCCATTTGTAGAGTTAAAAATAACACAGGGGACAGGGTGGATATTTTAGGGATCTGCCTGGAACAAAGTTTTTTCCCTTCCACCCCCATCTAAGCCCAGACCAAGCCCAGAGCTACAGCACATCTGTGTCCCTCAGGGATGTCCTGGTGCCCCTGGTACCTGCAGGGTGTTGATGCAGGAGCGGATGTCGTTCTCGGTCTTCTCGCAGAGGGCCAGCAGTGCACTCATGTCTGCCCTCATGCCCTGCTGCAGGGCGATCTGCAGGAGCAGGAGAGGGGAGTCAGAGGGAGGGACTGTCAGCTGGGGGGCCAGGGGGGCCTCAGCCATGCTGCACCTCGCAGAGCCGCTGGGCGAGCCGGGACGTTGCTGTCCGAGGGAAGCTGAGCAGGAAGGATTGCTGCCGGAGCGGGCGCAGGGCAGGGACGTACCTGGCAAAGGGAAGGACAGTGGTGTCTGAGTGACCACAGCAGAGGAAGAAATCCAGCTACTAATCATGGAATCATTAAGGTTGGAAGAGCCCTCTGAGACCATCAAGTCCAACTGTTGCCCCAGCACTGCCAACACCACCACTAACCATGTCCCCAGGCAGCACATCTACATGTCTTTTAAATCCCTCCAGGGATGGTGATTCCACCTTTGCCTTGGACAGCCTGTGCCAGGGCTGGACAACCCTTCTGGTAAAGGAATTTTCCCTAATTTCCAATCTAAACCTCCTCTGGCACAATATGAGACCATTTTCTCTCATCCTGTCACTTGCTCCCTGGGAGCAGGGCATGACCCCCACCTGGCTCCAACCTCCTGTCAGGGAGTTGTAGAGGGCAAGAAAGGCCACCCTGAGCCTCCTTTTATCCAGGCTGAGCTCCTTCAGCCCCCTCAGCCACTCCTCATCAGACTTGTGCTCTAGCCCTTTCCCCAGCTCTGTTCCCTTCTCTGGACACACTCCCCAGTGTGCTTCTTGTGAGCGGCCCAAAACTGAACTCAGGATTCAAGGTGCTCTGCTCAAAGAGAGACAGCAACAGCAACCAAATCCTTGCCTTGTCTGGTCTCTGTCCCCTCCAAGACACAGAGGTGACACTCACTGGTCGTTGCAGATGCAGATGATGGGCCTGAGCAGCAATCCACCCTCACGTCGCCGTCTCCGGCCCGTGCCACCCGCTGCCTCACCCTCCACATCCTTACGGTGGATGATGTTCAGCAGCACATTGATAGATGCCTTGGGAAAAAAAACAAGGAAAGAAGGGATGAATTCTTGCTGTTGAGAGGCAAGAAACAGCTGATGTAAAAGGGGATGAGCTGCTAATGGGGTCATATTAAGCAATTAATGCAAAAGGTGGCCAGATCCAGGTGCCTGGGGACTCACTGCAGGTGCACCATCAATCTCATCGATGATGAGGCAGTTGGGCTTCTCATTGGCTCCCAGCACTGACTTCATCTGGGTGGCAGCTTCGATGCGGGTTTTGAAAACCTCAGGGCTGCGGTCATCACTGCAAGACAGGATGGTGCCAGGTTAGTGTGGCACGGTGTCACCTCCAGCACAGGACCACTCCAGCACAGCATCACCTCCAGCACAGCATCACCTCTGGCATGGCACCATCTCCACCACAGCAACACCTGTCCCAGGTTCTGTGCTGGGCAGCTGGCACAGACTCACCTGGCGTTCATCTCAACGGCATTGTACCCCGCATGCCTCGCAATGACATGGGCCAGTGTGGTCTTTCCCAAGCCAGGTGGGCCACAGAGCAGGGCTACCTGTGGCACAGAGGTAAGGTCAGACTGGCAGGCAGTGAAGTAGAGCTTCTTCAGCTCCCACCAAGGAGAAGACTCTGCTCCTCAGCCTGGTGGCAGGATGAGGACAGGGGAGGAGACCCACGGCAGTGACATCCTGTTCTGCTCACCTTGTGTTTGGGTCTCTTGTGCTGGTCCAGCTCAGCCTCCAGAATCTCCTCTGTAAGCTGGACCTTTGTTTTCCACTTGTTTGGATGTTCTTTGGGATGGCTGAATGGGGGACGAGCTGCAGTGCTGGGCTTGGCTTTCTTCACAGCATTCTCTTTCCCAAACACCACCGTGTCCCAGAGCTTGAGCCACTTCAGGAGGCAACGGTTTGTGTACTGCAGGTTGGGAAAGAAAGCACAAAAAGTCCATGGAATCTCAGAAGGATCCAGTAAAAGGTTCTCCTCCATGGGAGAGGCTGCTTAGGCTTCCACCTGGCATCGCCCTGGGACAGCATAGGAATGCACTTCTCTTCCCAGTTCAGCCACCATCCCTCAGGGCAACCCAGGACAAGTCACATCAGTCCCATCCCTGCTGTCTTGGCTCAACCCAGCACTTCTCAGTCTCTTCCATCATTTCCAATTCCCTACAAAATTCCTAGAGCTCAAAAAAAATCAAAATAGCTGACAATTCCTGGCTAAACTCCTCACAATCTTTTTTGTCTTGTTTTGGTCATGTTTCATAGTTTCTTTTGTCAGAAGCCCCTCAGCCTCCAGCTGAAAAATTGCCATCCCAAGCTCTCAGGGACTTAGGACTGCTCCCAGGAAGGGCCAGCATGGACACAGGCCCCCAGCAGTGCTTCCAAAGGCAACACCCTGGTCCCACAGCATGAAGGAAGAGGTGTTAAACCCACCCAACCCCAAGCTCCACTTATCCTTAGCACCTCACATCATCACTCAGCAGCTCCAGGTAGCACTGAGGAGTGAATTTGTCCACCCAGAGGCAATGGAGTGCAGATTCCTCCTCGGCCGCTGGATCCGTGTTCCCAGCAGGCTCCAGGCTCTCAGCACTGGGCTCACTCTCAAGGCAACTGCAAGAAAGGATAAGCTTGCCCAAACCATTCAGGAAGCCAGAGCAGAGCTAGGAATTACACCCAGGCCTCCCAGTCTGGGGATGATGAGGGCTCCTCTGCTTGCAAGTCCCTAAAATCTGGACTCCCATGAAGTATTGTGGGAGTTCCAACCAACTGCGTTTCAGGAATAGGAGTGGGATTTCATTCCAACATCTCACCTATTTATTATCTCTGTCAGCTGCTGTGATGCCTCCAGGACATGCCTGCGACGCTTGAGCACAAAGAGAGGGAGAGGAGGGTCAGAGACACCCCAGTAATCCATGGCTGGGGGGAACAGGGATTTGGGAGCCAACCTTGTGGCTACCAGGGGTCACAGGGAAAGATGGGAAGGTCAGAGTAAGATGTGATACCTCTTCATTCACCTGTTCCTTCAGGTAGGAGAATGGCACTCCCAGCAAGTGGAGTGGCGTGCGTGCATTCCAGCCCAGGGAATCTGGGAGCTGCAAGGACACAGCACAAACAAACCCCTGAACCATCTGGAGACCACAGAGAAGGAAACCCAACCTTCAGATCCCTCCTTACATCCGCTCCTATCCCAGAGGGATCATCCTTCAACACCAGGAAGACCCTGGTACCCTCGGTGGATGTCACATTGATGTAGTCTTCCAGGATAGGAGGTCTCTTGAGCACCCACTTCTTAGAGGATGGTGTGGTCTGCAGGGGGGTCATGCCACTTATGTCCAGGTGGTTGGAGCTGCAAAACACCAAATTCCTTTAGCAGGGCTGAGGGAAAGGGTCCTTGAAAGTGGGGTTAAAGGGCCCTTTCCCTCACCCCTGCTAAAAATGGGGTTCAAAGTGGCCAACCTGGTATTGTGGGAAGCAAGAGGTGCCTCTGGGCCACCATCACAGGAAACATCAAGCGCCAACTCATCATCTGCACCAAAACTGAGCTTCTTAGCAGCTTCCAGGCGCTGTCGCTTTGGCTTCGGGGCTGGGAGAGACACCAGGAGGCAGGAAGAGAAGCATCACTGACACAGGGTGATCCAGGGGATGCTCCAGCACCCTGCACCGCGCGGGGCGGGGGGAGAGGGGCCAGCAGCACCAGGGATGGGTCAAACCTACTGCAGGGTGCGGGAGGTGGCGAGGAGCTGAGCGGGACACAGTCCCGGTCCCTCTTCCTGGGATTAGCGTCAGCGAGGAGGTCCTCGGGGGGCTCGGGCTCCTCCGGCGGCTGCCTCCGGGCCCGGAACTGGGAGATTTTGGGGCCGGTGTGGGGAGACGATTCACCTGCAAGAGGAGTGCCGGTCACCGGAGGGACCCG
>NW_008659045.1:0-31973 GCF_000695815.1 Acanthisitta chloris
GGTCCCTCGGGGGGTGTCCCGCGGGCTGTGCGGCGCTCAGGTTGGGTGGCGCCTGTCAGCAGGCGACAGACGCCTCTCGGTGCGTGGATCTCGTTCCGGGAGCTTTTGGTGGGGATTCAGCTGCGGCTCAGGGGTGATAAATAAGCCGTAGGGGTGTTTGCAGTGAGGGTAGCGACACCGTGTGCAGCGCTTCGCTGCGTTTGCCCCTCCTGTTGTTTTTGTCAGGAGTGCAAAAGGCTGTTTGTGCCTGAAAAACGTCGAGGGTTTCTTCCTTTTGTTTTGTGAGACTCGAGTGTTCCAGCACTTATTTCTTGTATGAAGCCTTGAGCAAGCTGGTCTAGTGGGGAGGTGTCCCTGCCCATGACAGGAGGTTGGGACTAGGTGAGCGCTAATGTCCATTCCAGCCCTTAGATTCTGTGATTCTTCTGTGATTTCACCCTTGTTTGGGGCAGAAGGATAGGATAGGGTTGGGTGGCAGGAAGTATCCATGCACCTGTCTGCTGCCTTGCTTCCCAGAGGGGAATCCTAGCTTGTTATAGGTCAGAGTACTGGTAGAGTGCACGTTGTACTGTAGAGTGTTCATCCGTATCCACACGTCAGATAAAACTATTAATTACTTCAAGGTTAAATTAATGGGTTTACATTGTGCCCTTGTTTTACTTAAGTGACAATTAAAGAATGTTGGGAGATCCTTGTTCTTAAGCATTTAATGAATGTCCTGTGTTGCTTGTCCAAACACTGTTACTCTTCTGGTTTTGTATATGTCTAATTTATTACCTTTTAACTTGAAATGCAAATTTCATTGTGGGTGACTGGTTTTATTGCCACTTGGGTATTAATTTTTCTAGAAATAGTAGTCCAGTCTTTAAAGAACTGAACAAACCAGTTTTACTAGAGTTGCGTATCTCAGATATGGTTAAATTGTCATGATTTGTGGTGTTATAGATACTAACCAAAATAGATACTTTTTGAGGGTATGAATTTTCTAGGTACGTTGTTTCTGTTGACATATATGGAGTTTTTACTGAAGTTGATAATAGCAATCATTTTTATAAAGCAAAATATGCTATTTTAGCTTACAGTCAGATATTGACATGAAGATTTCTACAAATGTACAGTTAGATGAACATAAGCTCCAAACCCCATTTGCTTATTGAGGAGTAAGTTTCTTTGTGCAGCTTGCCCAGTAGCTAAGTTAAACAATAATTTGCATACTGTCAGGCTGGGGAGGAACAGGTTGGGCAGGGCCTACCAGGCTTGAATTTTAAATTCTTGGAATTCTCTTAACATTCTCACCTAGTGGCTTTGGCAGGCTTCTCCCTGCAGTTAGGCTGTCACCCACAGCAGAGGACACTTCTGATTTAACGAGTACTACATCATTTATCCTCCACCTGCATAGGGAAGCTCCCATTCAGATTTACACAAAGGAACGAAAACGTGCATGTACATGCATTTTCTTCATAATATCTCCACAGTTAATTTTGCAAAGTGCTTTTTAGTTTCGAGAGTCCAAACATGAGATGGTGTTCTGTTGGTACTAGAGGAGGTTTGATGGCTGGGAGTGAATGAAACAATGGAAAAAGCACAAGATCTAAAACCTAAGAAATTAGATTTGTGGTTCTTTTAAACTCATTAGGATTGATTTTGTAGTCATTTAGCATATAGAGTTTGCCAATGGAACAGCTACAGATTAAAATCTCTGAGAGCTGGAAATACCTATAGAACATTTTTAGTGTACTCCATGATCCTTTCTTGTAACTATGTATCAGGTTAATGAAAAGTTCCTTTATACAGGAATATTAGCCAGCGTCTAATAGCTGTTTGGTCTAGGTTGCATAGTTAGGAATTGCTTGTGTTTTTCCACAGCATGATTCATAAATTAAAATTAATTTCTTGTAATAAAGTCTCAGCAAAGACATAAAATTATTTAGACAATGAAGACTAATGTAAGTAAGACAATAAAATTACTTAATAAAGAAATTCAGTGTTTCCATAATTTATTTCCAGGTATGTTCATGACAGAACACTTAATAGATAGCAAAGAAGCATGTAGTTATTCTTAAGATTTTCTCATGGTATTCAGACACAGATTCTCATATCTAAAACTTGCAGTCCCCATCGTTAAGACAAACTCGACTGTGAATGTGCTTGCAATCATGTCTGGTTCTGCTCCTGAGTTGTCCTGTTGAAGTCATAACTGCTATTTCTGATTTAAATTTGAGTGTTTGCAAGATTGAGATCTATGCAGCTGGATTCCTGTCTTTTAAAACAATGTATTTCTTAAAACTCCTAGTCTGGTTCTTGGTTTAATAGCACAAAGTTGTGTCCTCAGCTGACATGGAAATGGCAGAAATATCCATGGAGCCACAGAATTAGTGTATTTCTATGTTTCCTGTAGAAGAATACTGCAGGGTGGGATATAACTGCAACTATAGTCAAGGTAGAAGAGCATAGCTGTGCTACTTCTTCCAGCACTGTGCTAAAGTTTGCTTACATCTAGGCTGATTCTGTTACACACACCTGCACTGGAGTGAATTGTTCTGTAATACATGTAACTCTTTAAGAAGTTTTGTTTAGTGTGTTTATTACATCTTTTATCAAACAAGTCTGTCTTTCCCATTTAAAACTAATCAGATTATTTGTCCTGATTTCTACTGGAATTAGGTCTGTAGTACCAGGGAGAGAAGGTGTGCAAGTCCAAAAAACTGTAGTGTGGTTGATTTCAGTCAACTTTGACTGAGGTATGCAGGTGTCAAAAATAAGTTGCTACAGATTTTCTGAGACTAAGGAGCTATGAAGAGGAAACAAACTTCATCTGTGTCTTGAGTGTGGAAAAAACTGTGGCATAAATGCATATATTAATAGACATCAGATGGCCTGTGCAGACCAGAACATTGCCTTATAAATCTATATAATACAGTGGGAAGAGCTTTAATTCATACAAACAAGCAGCTCATACCTGATCAGAAGGACATTGGGGCTGATTAGTCCCAGTGCTCACTGAATTATTTGTTAGTGCCTTTTGCTTCTTTTGTCCTTGTTACCATGACTTGGTAAACATCTTTATCACAACAGTATCTTGTCCCTTCCATTTGTATAGGAATAACATTCTTTGTTTTTCAAAGAAGCAGCTTTACACAAATTATATGCCAGTGAGTTGTGTATATGACAAGGCCATAATTGAAAATGCCATATCTGCAGATTTCAGTACATTTGCTGATGTGCTATTTAAACTTTATTTTACTATAGGTTGAAAAAATAGTACTCTTTATACCTTACTTGAAAGAGAGACTGAAGAAATATCCTTAAATGTTGCTTTTGAATATACCACATAATACTGGTTCCATAAAATAGTTTCTTTTTGCGTTCTCTCTTCATGATAAGGAGGATGAATGTTATCTCTTCCTTTTTGTCACTGTTTGTTTGCTGCCTTTGTTCTTTATTGCGTACTCATTGTCACAATTGTATAAATGGGGCATAGGCTTCAGAAGTTCTATCTGGCAGAATAAGCAACTCAGATTTTTGTTACAATTTAGGAAATTCTGCAAGTACTGCAGGGGAAGGTGAACTAAATTGGAAGCTCCTACAGTCTTTTGGCTCTTGTATTTGTAAGGTGATGTATAATAACTTCCTTGTACAATTTTTCTGAAGCATAAATAGGTTGTTTCTTGTTTCCTTCACCTGCAGCAACCAATTAATCCTTAAGTTCATTAATAGTTAGATCATACAAATAGTGTCAGCAATCTAATAGGTAAAATACTGAATTTTGAGCTTGTGTTTTGACAAGCAAAGTGTAGGAAAGGACAGATAGTTTTTCACTTGTCTGTATAATACTTATCTGTTATTTCTCTGCTCTGGGATCTTAAGAAATCTTTCTTTCAGAAAATGTGTAGTTCCATAAGCCTTGGAATTAAATGAGCTGAGTTTCATTCAGATTTGTTTCTCTCTGTTGATTGATACTGATACAGAAGGTGTGAACTTTTCCTGTGGAGTAGGGCAGTTTATGGATTCTCTTCTTTATTCAATTGCTTGTTTTTAAGAAGTAGTTGAATTTCTCAGTCCTTGATTGCTTAGATGTAATGAAGAACAATCAAGAGATTCAGAGTTTTTGAGGAGAAGTAAAGCAATGATATATAATCTCCAGGTATGCAGTGTGAATATTTATAACTGCAAAGCCCTGGAAGTTATAGTTTTGAATTCTTTTTGTGGTTTACTCCTCTATCCTATTGGATCCTTGGTTAGAAGTTAGTTTTCAACGTGTGCCTTCTGTTAACAGAAATTGTGAGGACTGTGAAACCTTTTTTTATTGTCTTTGTAGAATAATACGTTGGTGCACAGCTGAAACCATGGAGTCCATGCTGAACAAATTGAAGAGCACCGTTACAAAGGTAACGGCTGATGTCACCAGTGCTGTCATGGGAAACCCTGTTACCAGGGAATTTGATGTTGGCCGACATATTGCCAGTGGTGGCAATGGGCTTGCTTGGAAGATATTTAATGGAACTAAAAAATCAACCAAACAGGTGAGTTATCAAATAAAGACCAAAGTTTATAAGCATTAGATAATAGACTTATAGGTAGAAGTTGGTAAATGGCATTTAAAAACAAAATTCAACTGGGCAGACTAATCTTAAGGGTAGTGAAATGAAACAAAGAACTCAACACTATTTAAACACAATGTTCTCATCTATGTAGGTATATCTGCTGGAGAAAGAGGTGGTTCTGCATTCATAGCATGCAATTTGAGACCAAGAAGTCATCTGAATTAAAAGTGATCTGGCAAGAAGGAAAGTTTGTTTTAACACGGACTGGTTCACCAGTTTGTTGTATCTTACAACTGTTTTGGGCAGCAGTACTGGCTTTTTGCAGTTTAAAATCATTGTGAAGTATGCCACCATTTGTTCTGCCCAAAAGACACCATTTTTTTGCTCAGCTGCCCTCACAGAAATTAAGGGGTTAAAAATGTTAAGTCATGAGATCCTGTAAGAGGAAGACATAGGATAGAAGAGGAGGTTGTGGAGGAAGTTAGTTATGCCTTCCTTGTGCTGCTTTCATACTGGTATTGTTCCCTTTTAATTTCTTGAAAGTATTAGGGTTTAGGGCACTAGTACATAAACTTTTGGAAGTCACATGTGTAAATAAATTTGGGATTGTCACTTCGGAAGCTTTGTCAGAAACAGAGTTTAAGAATTGTTATTGCAGAAATTTATTTTGTTGTACTGGAGAAATGTGGAGTCATTTTTTCAAACTTGGAGAGGAAGTAGAATTGTTAGTAAGTTATGGCCTTCAGTTAAACTTGATGCTGAAGTGATGTGAAGTCACTTAGACAATGAATCAGCAATGTGTGATCTGATTGTGACAGAATTGGAATAATGTTTAAGCTGGTACTTTTGCTGTGTTTTCAATCATATCTTTAGCTGTTGCAGAGCTCTGTACATCTAGTATTTACTGAATTCACCCAACATGCCAGTTGGTTGGGGCTTTTTTTTGTTCTTACTCAACTGTGCAAAGGAGTGAAAACATTTGAAGTATGCTAGTTTTGATGGGTTTCATGCAATCTCTGTGCCAAGTAAAAATGCTTACTGGGCACAGAGGTTATATAAACCCTATCAGTCTATAAAACCTGTAGCAGGTGTAGCTTTAAGGTCTTGAGAGTTATTTCTTTCACTGCATAGCTGACAGAGTGTTTGTAACTAGGTTCCTGTTGAGCATGTTTTTCAAGCTTCGAATGGGTGTTCCGACCAATTATTTTGCAGAGTTTTAAGTTCAGGTGTTACCACATGTGATCCTGCAGTATCTCTGTAAACCCTGACTAGCATCTGTACATTTGTATGTCCTCATTAAAAATACAGCAGCAATTTTAGTTGGCTGGTGATTTGACATGCAGTTACCGTTCATTATTAATATTACCAGTTAGGTAACATTATGTCAACATTCAGTTTACCGTTGCAAAATTAAACTGTGCAGCAATACAAATAGTTCATGCTGTGTTGTATTGCAATATATCTGTGCTTTAACTGCCTTTTTGAAGAGGTATTGGTGTATCAGTCATGCATAGCAGCTCACACAGACAGGGCAAGCAGGAGGGGGCACTGAGGTGCTGCAGCTCAAGCTGTCA
The DNA here is from genome assembly GCF_000695815.1 of Acanthisitta chloris. Lineage (NCBI taxonomy): Eukaryota > Metazoa > Chordata > Aves > Passeriformes > Acanthisittidae > Acanthisitta > Acanthisitta chloris. Next base: position 6,119 of record NW_008659045.1, read on the forward strand.
GCTCAGTTGGTCACTGCCCTCACTGAGAGAGAGCTCAGTCTGTGTCCACAGAGACAAAAGTTACTTCCTCTGTGCACACCTGAAAGGACATTGTGACCCAGACAGAGAGCTGGTGAAAGCATGCAGGGATCCAGGGCTCAGGTTGCAGAAGTGCCAGAGCCTGGCACTGCTCTCAGAGAGCTGCAGACAGAGCACCTATGTGAGGTGTGATCAGATCCACCATCTGCTCAGCCTAGTAGTGAAGCTGAGATGAAGTAGAATAAAAAGTGTTATGGACTCTGAGGAAGAGTCTGACTGGTGAAGCTGCACCTTGCCATGCCTTAGGCTAATGGACCTGCCTTCCACTTCACAAGAAGCAATGGATTCTCTACCATCTCACCACCAGGCAGAAGGAGGGGATGTTAGTGATGGAGGGGAGCGGAAATGAGTTTCTGCTTGGTGTGGCAGGCGAATTCCCTCCCAATCTTCCCTCGCCTTCTTCGCCCTTATACCATAGGCATGAGGCCCTGGAACCTGAGGACCAGGGAAATGAGAATGTGGGTGAAGGTTCTTCTGGGGCAGAAGAGTTGCCTAGGGCAGGGCATCTTACCTCCAACATCACAACCTCCTCAAGTAAGAAAAAAAAAAAAAGGGTCAGTAGTCATTGGTGACTCCCTTCTGAGAGGAACAGGGGGCCCAATATGCTGACCAGACCCAACCCATAGGGAGGTGTGTCACCTCCCTGGGGCCTGAGTAAGGGGCATCACAAAGAAACTTCCCAGTCTGGTGCTATTACCCATTACTGGTTAAGTCCCAACAAGAAGGCTGCAGACAATCAAGAGGGACCTCAGGGCCCGGTGTCAACTGGTCAAGTGATCTGTAGCACAAATTGTGTTCTCTTCTGACCTTCCAGTTGCAGGGAATGATGAGTTCAAACAGACCATGCAGGATTGCAGCAAGCACCAATAGAACTTACTTCTAGCCATCATAAAATATTCAAACCATAGCTGATGTCCTATACTATATGATTTAAATACTCATTTTCTGATTCTTATGACTTGTCATCAAACAAAAGTGCTTTCAGAAGTGCTGTCTTGGTTTGACATTTTGTTATTGGTCATGTACTGCTCAATACATTTACTCTTTGTACTGGAAAATGTGTATTTTTAAAAGAGTGGGCATACTGTATGTCTTCCATCCACTGTCATTTGTTCCTCTCTGCCTCGTGTCAGTGTTGATGTTTGATCCATCACACTTAAGAGCTGGAGCAGAGAGCCACTATGGGTAGAAGCAGGAGAAGTGTACTTAGTTGAATTAGTTGTAGATATTCACCTGCTAATGGCTTAATGAAACAGGTACCAGCTAAAAACCAATGTTTTGTGTACTGGGATGAATTTCTTACTTTATAGAGCCTATTCCTAGAAGTTTGTGGGGTTTTTTAATTAATAATGTAACTGTTCCTGTGAGATTTTAATTAGAATAATTGTTATAAAATGTGCAGTTGAAGAGCACAGAGTTCCTCTTGGGACTGAAAACTGTATTTTCATATTCTTTTCTACTGGTTTCTAGCCTTTATTATTATTCATAATGCAGTTGTAGCAGCATATGAAAGTCTCTGTTTCAAGATAAAATTTTGAATTCCTTTTTTGGTCAATTGATATATTTCTCTTTAATGGTCTCCAAGATGGTGATGTAATCTAATTTTTTATTTCACATTGACCTCTGTAATTTCAAAGTTTCGTAAGAATTTCTTAGTTTTCTCCCACTCCACAATGGAGAGGTTTTCTCTGGTTTTAACATTTCTCTGGCTTGTTTTTGCACATCTTTAAGCATTAAAAAATTCTTAATGTTTTATCATGTGAATGGTCTGATCAGATTAATAGATTATCATGGCTATAAATTATCTTTCATGAAAGTCTAGTTTAATACAGATTGTACTGGTTTGGAGCAGAACATTTGGAGAGGATCTGGTTTAATAAAGCACCACTTGATATATTTAATGCCAAATGAATGCACATATACTCAGAATATTTTAACTGTTCATAGTTAAATGCAATCATCTACTTAAAATCAAGCTGATTTCTGTCCAGTGGATCTGCTACTTTGTCACTGTGTAGATAGTGGTTATAGTTTGCATATTACTATTTGCAGGATAAGGAGTAGTGTAGTACCTTAACTCTTAAAATCTGTATTTCAGAGGTTATATACACTAAACTGTCCTATGACTGGACAAAGTAGGGACAATAAGTTTTTTTGTTTGTTATATTGGTAGGATTGTACTGTTCAAAAAACTATGTCTGTGTATGTAATTGTATATAGGCTTGTTTTTTTAGCTGTGTTATATACCGAGTGAATTTTGTTGCTTGTTTCTAGGAAGTGGCTGTTTTTGTCTTTGATAAGAAGCTAATAGACAAGTATCAAAAATTTGAAAAAGATCAGATTATTGATTCTCTGAAACGAGGTGTTCAACAGCTAACCAGGCTGCGACACCCACGGCTACTTACCGTTCAACATCCATTGGAAGAATCCAGGTAAGCGGTAGTAAAGTTGAAAACAGACATTTGTAATCATTGTTTTGATATTGGACATAAAATATGTGGAACATTTAACACATATGTCTGATGAGATTTAGGTTTTCTGTATTTATACATATGAGAATGGTATTCACCTCATCCCCAGATTCCCCCCCCCCCCCCACCTTAGAATGGATTTCTAATGTAATTAATAATCTATTGTATGATCTTGGTCCTGTCACAGCTCTGAGGCTACATGTGACCTTACAGCATGAAAATTTGGTGGTTAAATTAATTTTGCTTTTAAAGAATACTCTTACAAATTATTTTCTTTCAAAAGGTAGTTTATATATTTGTACCATGTATGAGATGTATGTGGTTAGTGTATGTGAGATTGAACTTTGTGTTGTAGCCACATATGCGTTGAGAAGGTCCTCAGCTGCCAATCGAGGGAGACAAAATTCGGTGTGCTTTTGCAGTGCTTGTTTGATTAATGTAAGGTTGGTCACAAGGCATAATAATTGGTTAGTCTTACAGATTTGGTGTTCAAACATAGTGATAACAGCACACTAAAATCTAACAAAGAAAATCAAGGTTTCATCTTATAATAGGAAGCTGCTCCTAATCTACCAAGGAAGATCATGAGGGTTTTAGAGGCCTTTTTTCCCAAAATAGCAGGGTGGGGGGGTTGAAGCAGATGATCTCAAGAAGTCCCTTCCAACGCCAACCGTTCTGTGATTGTAAGTGGTAGTCTAATAAAGATTCACGTACGTTACCTTTCAAACTTCTACATTTTTGATTGTGTCTGTTAACTTGCAAATGAACTGGCTTCTAGGAGCTGAGGATACTCTAGGAATGCTTCTTCATTTTTACCATGCCTACTTTGGCAAAGTATTAAATAACACCTGTATATTTCTATCTGTCTTTTCTCCAGTACTAAACACAATTGACATTAACAAGGATTCAAAGCTGTCAGTTGTCCCTATGGTTCAGTATGTCCCTTACAAAAGCCTAAAGAAGATTAATTAAGTAATTGAAGACAGCTTTCAGTACTCTACAGCAGTAAATAAACTGCTACATGCTAAACAGCCTAGGGTCATCTCAAGTCATAGTGTGTGCTGGTGAATCCCATGCATACCCCAGGCTTCTTCCTAAAATTGTCGCAGTATTCCTGTTGAGTCAGCAGCTTTTTCCGTGAACTCTGCACTAGAAGAAAAGGCTGGGAGTGTTAAGAAAGCTCTGGTGGTGTTCTTGTGAAGAACTCGAACCTTTTGAGTAAAATTAGCAGTGTAGTTACATCAGAGACCTTGTTTGTGAGATTCTAGTAATGCTTTCTGCTTTGCTTCAGTTGTTCTTTGTCACTGGGAACACTCAGCTACTGGTAGAAACACCAGAAGCCCAAAATCTGTCAAAATGCTTGCTGTGCCAGAACGGGACGTAACAGTTTTTGGAGGTGATTCATAAACGAGAGGTTTGCTTAGAATATTTGTAAGCGTAACCTTGTGTAAGCATGCTGTAAGATGTCTTCAGAATTCCAGGTCTTTCCAGGGTGCTTATTCTTGAAGAAATCTGTTGTGGGCTCCTTCTGGCTAGACTGTATCTGGTCTGGGTTTTTTTTGTGTCTCCAAAGTAACATATAGTTGTGTTGAACTGCTTACAAGTCAACCTTTATTCCTCTATGGAGCAAATGGATACTTGGTGTACCTGCACAGCTGAAGTAGATACAGAAAGAAAGGCTGTACCTTTCTCACTCTGTAGGTCAGTGTGTAGGTAGCTTTTCCCTCTATTAACAGAATGTTTCTCCTAGAAATTATTGGTATTCAATACATTTGATATAAATATATGTATTATATATAATGATGTATATATCTTTGCATGCATTTTTATAATGAATAGCTCCTTATTTATACTAAAAATTAGTATCACTTACAGTTGGTCTTGAATTCCATTAACAACACTGGCAAGTGATATTATTCTATATTTAACTTGTTATTGGAGAAAAGGATAAGAAAACCCAAATCCCAAGTTAGCTCATAATATCATTGCTACCCATTAAAAATAGGAGGAGTGTGAAGAGTTCCAGATAATTTACTAGACATTCCATCTGTTACTTTGTTTCCATGTAAAAAGCATATGTGGTTTTGGCCATCACTTTTATTTTTAACTTGTTTTCTTTTAGTTACACTACTCTGAATTTCATTTCGATTTCATTCAGGAAACTGTTAAAGAAGCTGCACTGTATGGAGACATCAGCTTCTGCAATATTCAGTTAGTTTAACTGGATTTACTGCATCCTTCTGGTACTTTGGTTTGGGCCCTTATTTAATTAGCTCCTAAAGTGAAAAATAAACAACCTTCTTTTTATTCCCTCAAGACAACAGTAATTTAGGTTATGAAAACCACTGAATAACTGTTCCCTAGGTATTTTCTATCATCTGTACTAAATGTATAAGCTCTGTGGTGAAGTCAGATTGAAAATGAAGGACTTTGTCTTGCTGTACTCTGATTCTTCCTCATGACTATGGCAGAAAGGAGTTTTATAGCCCTTATGTGTTAATAGAGATGTGAAAGGTATGTCATTAACAGAATGGTAGGGAGTAAACCAAGCAAAGAAGTTCTCTCAGGTTGGCTGACACTTAGGATTTAATGTATTTTACTTTTCACTTGGTTTTCCTTTAGAGAGGCAGTAGGCAAAACAAATCTGGATGAATAATAAGAGGTTTGTGTGTTTCAGCAGCCTTACTTTATTGCAAATGGCGAACTTGTTAATTATTGAAAAACTTTCGAAGTATCTGGTAGATTCATGCTGAGACATTGTGTCTTCTGTGATATATTTATGGAATGAACAAAAAGTGAGGCTCTGTCTCCTTGCCTGTAACTTCAAATTCAAAAATAGATCTTTATTACTGTTACTCGGCCTTGGTTTTCTGTGTTCAAACTGATGCAGTATTTAGTGTTCTCATGAATTAATCATCCTTAAAGCAGGTATGTGTGCTGCCACCCATGTAATGCTTTCTCAAAAAAAGCTTTAAAACAATTAAGAAATTAATTGCAATGACTGTCCAGGGCCTACACCACTGTGCAGACCAGTATGAAGAATGTGGAATATAGAGAATGACTCTATCTGTGTTGCATGAAGTTTGTGAAACTGAGACAAATACTGGTTTGGGGACCAGTTTGGAAATTTGTCACTTGACATGCAAACTGCACTTAATACAATAAGCCATTTGTGCTTGCAGCACTTCTTTTCTATTAATTTGCAAAGCAAAAGCATATTCAGGTGCTGCCTTTCATTTTCTTTCTCGTTATTGTCTGACTACATTAAGTGTTGCTTCAGTCAGGGACATGTTGGTTTTAGACATAGGTTAAAGCTTGATTTTTACAAGTGATAATAGTAGTAAGAATTATTTAATTGATTTTCAAGGATCAGGACAAGAAAAGCATTGCTTTGTTTAAACTTTTTGTGAAGCATTATTTGCATCATTAGTGACTTATGTGAATGCTAGAGAATGAAATATCTTAATTCTTTTTTTTATTCTTCAGATATTTATATTTTTCTCTTTAGTATAATATTATAAGAATTCAGAACCTGAAATACAACATGTTTTTTGGTTGTACAAGTGCTCTGGTAATGTATAATACCGTGTTTGTATGGTTCTTTATTTGCAGTCAGGAGATTAGCTGCATTCACTTACAAGAAATTTTTAATGCATTTGCTATACAGGGATTGCTTGGCATTTTGTACAGAACCAGTCTGTGCAAGTTTAGCTAATGTTCTCGGCAACTGGGACAACCTACCTTCTCCTTTGCCATCTGACATTAAAGAATACAAACTTTATGATGTGGAGACCAAATACGGTTTGCTTCAGGTATGACACAGGTTGTCCTTGTAATTTTCTTGTGCTTTTAGTATTAATAAGTTTTTTTTGTAAAGTCTGTAAATGTCGAAGTTTTGTCTGCCTATAATAAATGAAGTAATTGAGAAGTGAGGGATAATAGTGCCCTGATCGCTTCACCCTGTGTGAAGACAGGATAAACACAGGAGGCTCTGAGTTGCTACCCTTTTTTTGCTTATTCTGGCATGTAAAATAGAAAATTCAATGAGTTTTTGTTTTCCATCTAAATGCCTGTGCTACAGCTGTCTCTCCCATATGTGAATCTTTACCTTCTGTCAAGGACCAGTAGGTCCCAGGTTTTGTTTGGTGAATGTGCTGATAGACTTTGTAAAGCATTTTTGTTTTTCTGAGATCATAATGTAGCCTGAGGGGAGAGGGGAATACACCACCAAACCTACTCTCTGATAGTTAATCAACATTAGTCATCATCTCCTACATCTGTGTTTGATTTCTTTCATGTATAAACTTTAAGACATATGCTAAAATAGCAGTGAAAAATCGTATCTTAGTTCACTTACCAATTTAGCTGTGACCTTAGAGACAGAATTTTTGTAAATATCTTACAGGCTGTTTGGGGAAATACTTAACCTGAAACAGTGATCTTTTATTGACAGGTTTCTGAAGGCTTGTCATTTTTGCATAGCAGTGTGAAAATGGTCCATGGAAATGTTACTCCTGAGAATATAATTTTGAATAAGAGTGGAGCATGGAAAATTATGGGCTTTGATTTTTGTATCCAGTCAACAAATCCATCTGAACAGGAGGTAATAATCTTTATATTTCTTATCATTAAATTTCAAATTCAGATCTTTGTCTGAAACCAGTTTCATGACCTTGCCTTCCAGTACAGAATCATTTATTTAATATTCACCTCTGTATTTTGTTGGCAGGAAGTTTGAACATATGGCACAGGTCTGGATTGAAGTGCTGCATTTGGTCATCACAGAAAAAGAGCCTGAGTTGGCTCATTGGAGTCAAAATAGACTAGTGATGGTTTCAGACAGAGGCTGAAGCCTGTCCCACTTCTGCTCACCTGCATGTTGGATGATATGCAAAGCTATCTAATTTAGTCTGTTGCATCCACTCAGTGCCTGGTTGATAACTCATAAAATTAATTCCCATTGTAGCTCATGTTTCCCTCTTACAGCAGTGCTTTGATTTTTACATTACACTTTCCAACTCTAATATTCAGACTTAACTGCATCAGCTAATCACTCTAGGCTACAAACAGGTTTTGCCTTACTCTGTTTCTGTTTGATTCATAATTGAAATTGAGTGGCTTAATTGTTTTCTGCTGCTTGAGTTTCTTCTTGAAAATGGTCTTTAAAAATCCCTAATAAAAATACTTTCTTCTCTTACTTCTCTTGTAGCCAAAGTTCCCTTGTAAGGAATGGGACCCAAACTTGCCATCCTTGTGTCTTCCAAATCCTGAGTATCTGGCACCAGAATATATACTCTCTGTGACCTGTGAGACAGCCAGTGATATGTACTCTCTAGGAGCTGTTATGTATGCAGTATTTAATAAAGGGAAACCAATTTTCGAGGTCAACAAGCAAGATATTTATAAAAGCTTTAGTAGACAGCTGGATCAGGTATTTGTTCTATTTGTGACTATTATTCACTGATTTTCATGTTTGAAAAGTTACCATTTTCTAATAGGTTTAAATATTTAGAACACTGTATCAGTGCTCCGACATAAACCATCTGATAATGGTATCTTACCTTGCATACTGTCACCTGATTTCTGTAAAACCATTGAATGCTGGTCTTGTGGAATAAATCCTGTACCTCTTGTGGTGAACAGTATGAAACACACAGCAGTGAATGACCTGTGTAGGACAGTTGAAGAGGGCTGAGTTTAGACCAATTTGATCACTTGACACTGCAGTTGGTATCCACTTCATTATCACTATTTCACATGCTTTGTGGACTGTGAATATTAACAGAAGACAGTGTCACAGTTTGAGTAGTTAATTGGATCAGCTGATGCATTATCTATTCATATGCAGGTTTCCTTTGTCATAACTTCTTTGGGTCCGTTGCCTTGTTGTGTGTACTGTGTTTTAATGTGTGTAGACAACACTTCAGATAATTACATTTTCTGGTTTAAAAATACTGTGTTTGTGTTCTCTGATAACCTGAACTACAGCGGGAAGTTGAAAATAGAAGAATGAGACCTGAGAAACAGGTAGGGAGACAGAAAGACTATGAGGAATTAGAAACAAATGGGTTATAAAAGGGGAGAAGGGAGGGGTAACAAAGGTGTGCATAGAGAAACCATCAAGAGAACAAAGTGTAGTCCTGTGTATGTTGGAAATAATTGTATGCAGGATTTTCTGACTTTGTGGTGCATGTGCTTGAATTACTTCCACAGCTGAGCCGTTTAAGCTCCAGTAATCTTCAGAATATACCAGAGGAGGTGCGTGAACATGTAAAGCTACTCTTAAATGTAGCTCCAGCAGTCAGACCAGATGCAGATCAAATGACTAAGGTCAGTTCATGGAAAATACAGTAGCCGTGGAAAAGAGGGAAAATAGTGTTTGATTTGTAGAGATATTTTAAAGTGTTTTCTGTTAGTCATTTTAATTGAAATGTTAAATATTTTATAACTATTTCAGAAATAATGTTAGTTGATGCCAAAAGTTGTCCTTATGCTGACCTTTATTAATATGGAAAAAGTGGGTGTTGAGACAGAATTGAGAATGAATATATGGTACAACAGTGTTTTGTTTCTTTCCAGTAGTTGGAAGCCCTTCTATGCTATGTTGTTATACAGTTTAGTCTTTAAAACTGTATTGGAAGGATTTTAAAGACATGAAATGATAAAGGGCAATGAACATAAGGATTAACTTTTGGCTTATGATTGTTTATGTATTTTTAAATACGCAGAAGAATAGCTTAAAATATATTTGGAGCTTACTTTCTATAATAAAGCAAAAATTAATTGTGAGTAGGGTAATACAAATTATAATTTGACAAACTATTGCTCTGCTTTGCTGTCTGATAGTAGAACCTAAAAGCATGGTTCTTCCTTTGTCTCGTACCCCATTTTCTTTTGGGTTCCTGCTTATAGATTTGCTTTGCTAAACAGTTTTATTCTTTTGCTGTCATAGAAAATGATTGTATGCAGAGAGAGAAATCAGTGTTTCAGCAGTTTAAAAGAAATAGTGAGTGAAGAAGGGAGGGAAAAGCAGGTAATGGTTCTTCCAGCATATATGCTGGAAGGTGGAAAGTGAGGAAATTGGCAAGTATTACTCAGGTACAACTCACTTGTCCGAAGGACTGCAGCAATCAAATCTGTAAATGGTTGTATTAAGCAGTATAATTTTTTAAAGATGTGAATTCTCTTACCACATCTGCACTGCAGACTGAATTGTAGGGTAGAGATACTAGAATTTTGGTTCTAAAAGCAATTTGTTAAGGCCAGCATGGTATGAGCCAAAATGGAGATTGGCATGGGCAAGCTTTCCATGCTCGTTTTAACTAGTTTGTGTTAACCTCCATAGAATTCCACAGTCACCAACATTTGGTGTGTGATCTAGAAGACAGAATTTAAGTCCAGAGTGCAGGTTAGCTTGAAATCTCTGCTGATAAATTAATTTCTTCTGTATTACCCTACTCCAACATGCTTTTCTGATTCTTTTTTTCTTTATTGCCTTACTGCAGAGCTTCTTTAAATGTTTTATATCCTTCTTTTAGCACAGTCTTTTCAACTGAAAGTAAGTGTCTAAATAATCTGAGAGACCATGCTTTGTCTTTAACTATGGCATGTCCTTGAGGTTTGATACATCTCTCTCAAAAACTGAGAGCTAGTAGGAGGGAGCTGTCTTCCCATGCAAGTTTTTCAATGCAGTACATTCCACTGTTTGTGTGGACAGACACTCTTCTGCTCTTTTTGTTCATCTGCAAATTGAGAGCAGAATATTTGGGGATAGATTTTTATATAAACAGTCTTCTTACTCTAATGCATTTCTCTCGATCTTTCATTAAATATGAAGCAGCTCTGTCAGTATTGATGTGATGTACCACAGCTATAGATGGAACCCCCTGATGTTTTGTTGGTGCAATCTTTATAATTCTGGTCTATGTATACACATTGTTACACAAGATTTAAGAAGGACTCTGCCCTCTTTGCTGAAGTAATGCAAACATGTGAGATCAAGTGAGACATTACACTGGACAGGATTTACAAGTGGGTCTGAATATTAGAGGAAAAAAGATAGATAATTACACTTATTTTGTGTATAAATGCTTGTTGATTCATTATAAGTTTCCAGGAATGGTAGCCAGATGACCTAGTAGGTAATCCTCTGTTGTACTATTAAATAGCATAATTATTCCTAGGAGAACTTTAATCAAAGTTTTTACCTTTCATTACATTTTTTTTGTAGACAAAACATTATTTCATATACAATAAGTTAACTTAGATACACATAATTTGCATAGGGTTTTTTAAAATGCCTTGTTAATCAACCTGTATCTGTGAATATTCTATTACCTACTATATAAAAAAATTATTTTCTAATTGTTAGTTGCAGACATGTCATTGTAAAGGTTTACTCTAGTGCATTGAAAAGATAAATAGATGATTGTCTTTTGGAATTACTGTATCAGTGTCAGTGTTGTCTCCCTCCATATCACAAGCTTTTAATCTTATTTTTAGATACCATTCTTCGATGACGTAGGAGCAATGACACTTCAGTATTTTGATTCTTTATTTCAAAGGGATAACCTGCAGAAATCGCAGTTTTTTAAAGGACTGCCAAAAGTTCTGCCAAAACTACCTAAGGTATGTCTGAATGATGTCTTGAAATAGCAAGTTTGAAAATGTGTACACCTGTTAAGAGTCTTGACTTGGAATGTTGGACTTTGTAGCGCAATAGACTGCCATGAGACAGACAGAATAAAGTAGTAGGAAAGAAAGGCAGATGAGAAAATAATTAGTGTGGAAAGAATACTTTAGGTGGAAAATGTGGAAAATGGCAAATTGTGCTATCAATATGTATGTTACCATCATTTGCATGACCTGTTGTAGTTCATCCCAGTTTGAAAGGTAGTTGTCTTCTTTCCACTTACAAGGCTTTCCCTTTGTTTCCAGATGCTATCATAGCTCTTTGAAGTCATCTTGCTGCCTTTTTTCCCTTTTAGATTCCTTGAAGTTTTTTCATAGCAAGGCAGTACTACGACATCAGTTGAATCATGCAAAGCTTCCTCCGCTCAACAGACTAAGTGCTTTCCTCTGCTGTCAGTGCCCAGAAATTTCAAAGGCAAATGCCTGTCATTACAGATTTCTTCTGTGTAGTTAAGACACTATGTCTAGAATAACTCCTTTTCCTTTTATGCTGTACCTTAATTTATATAAGCCATAATGCATATGTGATAGAAAGATAGTTTAATACATAATAGAGTACCTGAGCTTCTCAACCATTGCATTGAATTTCCTTGGTTTTAATTCTGTTTTGCGCTACACAGCACAAAATTCAGACTTCAGTTTAATACTCTCTTCCTTTTAAATTACTACATTTCTTCTTTGATCAGAAGTGCATTGAATTTAGGAATAGGTGGCATGCATTTCACCTAACTTTGGACAGCCACTGACTGACCTAATCGTCTTTAGGGCATTTGGGGTTTTTTTCTTTCCTGTCTTGAAAGTATATTTGATGAGGGAATTGACTGTGCACAATCGAACTGTAGATTTTTAATGACTTTAAAAGCATTTAAGGATGTCTAACTCTACAGTAGACATCCACAGTGTAAATACCTATTTCATCAGCAGAATATTATTGAGGGAATGTCCCTGGAGTTTTACAGGGACATATAGTAGGAATATGTGTTTGTTGAGTGAATGATGGGATACAGAAAAAAATTTTGGGGGGGGGGAGAGGGTGAAAGGGTCTTTTTAGGGTCATTTTTAAAGAAAGCATCTAGAGTAAGGTTTTCATAATTCATGTATGTGGCTGAAAGTCCTATTTTCTGTACAGTTACTTGCTTTTTGTTGATCTTCACAGTCTGCACTTAGGTTTTGAGTGGAAACAGAGGAAAAGTAAGCAAAGTAGCACAGTGTAAATGAAATAGAGTATACTGTGAAAGTAAGAGTTCAAAACTGCAAATTGTCTACTTTTTTGTAAATGTCAGGGTTATACAAAGCTGAGCTGGCACAACAGTAACTTACTGCGGTGCAGTACCCAGTGATGCATACTTGTATTTTTTTCTTTTAGCGTGTTATAATTCAGCGGATTTTGCCTTCCTTGACTTCTGAGTTTGTGAATCCTGATATGGTACCCTTTGTTTTGCCTAATGTTCTCTTAATTGCTGAGGAATGCACCAAAGAAGAATATATCAGGCTCATTCTACCTGATCTTGGTCCTGTTTTTAAGCAGCAAGAACCAATCCAGGTATGTTGTTATTGTACAGATAGCGATTTTTCTCTTTGGTGGTTTGTTTTTTTTCTCCCTTGAAAAATGACTAATTGTTCAATTTCCCTTTTCCAGCTTCACACATAATGCCCAGCCTGCTCTGTACTTGTTCAGGCGGTCAATCTTGATACCTGCAAAATAGATGTTCCCAGGAAATTCACAAAGTCTCTACCCCTGCTTTTTTAGATGGGTTTTCTGAGGGTGTATTTGCATTTATAGATGACAGAAAAGGAGACATTTAATTTACCACACAATTCTTGGATTTGATTGGTTGCAGAAGGTGTATTTCTAAGCATTTTATCCCTTATTTAGCCAATCTGAGCAGGGTTGTACAGTACAATATTTGCATATATTCTACCAGTAGCTGAACTTTTGATTTTTTATTTTCTTTCTTGTATCCAGATTGGTGATAATGGGATCATGGGGTGGGAAAATTATAATTTTGACACATTCTTAGAAGTGCTCTTTATTCATGATAAGAACAATAGTTTTTATTAGAGTGCTGTGCACAAATTTGTGGAATTTTTTTTAAATTGTATTTGACAAATGTAGTAAGTAAAATATGCTTTTTCCATGTTGTTTAAATACATAAAAATATTAAGACATAGTTGTTACTTAAAAGAAGCAAACATTCACATCCTTTCATCATGACCATGTGCACAATGATTCCTGAGAATTCTGTGACTGAGTTAGGCATTGTCCCTCCACAGATGAAAGACAGATAGGCATCCCATCTAGCTTCCCTTGGTTTATTGCTGTATGCCAGGATTTCTCTGCAGAGCACTTATAGGGCAAAATAAGCATAAGAATGATCAAGTAGACCTTTTATTTCTGGGTTACAGAAAACTGGACCAGAAAGCTCTCATTATACTGAGAAGTGGGGGAAGGGGGACAACTGTGTAACTGCAAATACCTCACAAAATTTGAACTATTTAATGCTATTTGCATTTGGTAACTGAGGCTTTATGTTAGCTTTTTGTTGTCTTGAAAAAAATAAACATCTAACCAACCAAAAGCCAGTGAACATCTCCTTTGTGCTGTTTCATCCTAAAAGGTAACACTGTGTTTTGCTACCTTTAAAATTAGATTTGTGAGAAAATCTTCACTGCAAAAAGTTTGTAGCAGAGTTTTATCTAGAGCATAATGGGCACAAAAGCTGATTTATGTCTTGAGAAATGAGGGAAGTAAAATGCAAACTTGAGGTCAGTTCATAAAGAACAAGCTTTGCAGAGTTTTTCTGTAGGTATCTAGATAGTGTATATTAAATTCTTATGTTACTACTTTTAATGCTAAGTGCTGCATGGCTTATTCAACTATTATTTCTGTGGTCTTTTTAGTGTGGCAAAGTTTAAGTATTCTATGTCACGTTTTCAAAGTTAATATACTAGGAATTCATGAAAATACATAGGTTCAGAGTGCCAGAATATAGAATTTCAGGTCTGACTATCTTTGTGCAAGGCAAAAATGTCTAGTTTGTGTTTGTAACTCCTGAAAGAGAGGTGGACAGGGAAGGTGTTTCTTCCAAACTTTCTCTGTGTTACAGATTTGTATGAGGGGCCTGTTGCTTGACTTCAGTAGGATACTTGAGTTAGGAAATGAACGTATCATAGAGAAACTGCTGTAATTCAGTATGAAGAAATTGTTAGCCAGCGTTCACAATGTCTTTGTGAGGGAATTTTTAATATGAAAATGGAATATCCAGTTAAACTATCCATATTGTACTCTTGGGGTTAGTGTGGAGTAATGTGTGTGCTGTAAATTAACATCCTAGCTGACTGACATAGCTTCCCAGACAAACCCTTAATTTATATCTACAGGAATCCATGGAGAATTAGCATAGGATTGCTGTAAATTCATATTCTGATTCAGTACACAAAGTGCACCCTGCCAAGTACTGGGCTGTGCATTAATGAGTGAACCATTATGATCTAGAGTGCAACTGCTGCTACTTGCTTATTAGATGGTGTCTGTGAATCTGTGACTGAAACATCTTAGTTTCTTTCTAAATAGATAAAAAGTACCAAATATGACCCTAGAAGATAAAAATAAAATATATTCTTTGGAACAGCATGAACTACTTTCTAGTTAAACACAGGTAGAGAGAGAGAGATCAAAAACAGTTCAGCTTTATCTTAGTTGAAAAGCATTGGCAGCTGGTGGGAAAGAGCTGAACTGCTTCTGTGAAATCTAAATTACTGTATAGTATTTGGCTCTTATTTTAAAGGAGACTTGCTAGTTGTTAAATAACAGGTTTTGTTCATGTCCTTTTCAAATTTGCGAAAACAGTCAAACAACCCTTCTTCAAAGCTATAGATTTAACTAACATAGAAACTATGATGCTACTGTATGACAGGGTTGTTGGAGAGGAACAGATGTTATGAGCACGTGTAGGTTTCAAAAAGCCAAACAAAAATTATATATTGAAGAAAATTATAAAATGCAATTTTAAGTCTGATCTCACCTATCTCACCCTAATTGTGCCAAATTTGGGGATACTGCATCAGAATCAGTGTCCAGGGAATGAATGAATGATTGATTTTGTGTGTCTGTGCTGTTTAGGAAGTTATAAATATCCAATAAGAAAACACACAGTAGTTGCAGTATAAAAATCTAGTTTTCTTCCTGGTAAAGGCAAGTTCATAAAAGGGGGAAACTTATAATATGGTCTTGGTACACTTCTATTTCTACACTTTGATGCTTCTGTTTGCTTTAACATACAAGCACTGATTGCTATGTATTTTTCAACTTAAAAATTGAAGTCTTTAACCCCTATGAAATACTTGGCTTTTTATTATTAATGTGATACTATTCAATACAATTTTATCCATCTAGTCTAACCTATTTTCTAAAAGGAGTCTAGATATCAATGCATAGTCAGTGTCACGTCTAGCAAGTTGTCTCACCTGTCTGAGATGAGGTATGAGAGTTACATAGCTCTCTGTGTTTGAGACAGCCTGGATGAGTGACTTAGAACAGCAGCTAGCTGTTAGATGGCTAAGCATAAACAAGGTGAATCCCACTACACAAATGTGCTATTCTAATGTAATTCTTTAGTGATGTGACTTTTTTTGTTTTGAGACATTTTATTTTCTGATATACAATTTCCAGGTGAAATAGAATAAAGGCATTTTGTGTCATTCTGGTAACTTTAATATTCTTTTCATTATGTCTCTATTTTGATTGTAGACATGTGGAATACAGATTTTTATATATAGAGTTGTGATCAAGTGCTTTGAGGACAGAATTTGAGCCATGGATTTTTGGAAGCTAAACTTTTTCAATAGTGATGTGTGTATAAAGATCTTATGTGGGTGGATTTTAACAAAAGGCCATGTTGTAAATAGAAACAGGAACTCCTTACTAAGGCATTACGATTTCTTATTTCAGAAGGGTCAGTCTAGAACATGCATATTTTGTTTGATTTGTGATTGCTGGTTTTAAAATGCAGTAATATGTCAAAGTGTTTTTTGTCTTCCATGCCTTCAGGCAAGCAACATGGTAAGTGATCATGTTTACTGAGTTATAAGAAAACTTCTGAAGCTTTTATGATGTGATACAACACACTTTAAATTGCAGTTATATCCTTATGGAGTTAAAACTTTTGGCTTCTGAATTGTCCTTCTTTTAATAGATATTGTTGATCTTCCTGCAAAAAATGGACTTGCTTCTAACCAAAACTCCACCAGATGAAATAAAGAACAGTGTTCTGCCGATGGTTTATAGAGCCTTGGAGGCACCTTCAATTCAGATACAGGTATAGTAATTACAGCCTTTATTTAAAACATTGGGGTTTTTTCTTTCAGCTAATGTGCCAAATTTTGCTATAATCATGTGTTTACTTGAATGAAACAAAAAAAAAGATAAAGCTGTGTAATATTCATGAATGTTAAAAGAGATAAATGTTTTATTAAAGAGCATTTCTTTCTAGTAAAATAAAATTTAGTTCCCTTAATTTCCAGGGGTAAGCACTTGGCTGTTGTTCTAATGCTCTTAAGTTCTTATCAACAACCATAACAAAAAGTAGGATATACATTTATCTGCTACACATTGCTTGTGTAGCAGAAACTAGGCAGGCAGACATGCTCCTACCAGTCAGGGAGCAGTGGGTTTTTCTGAGGTCCTACTGGTAAGAACATCTGTGCTGACAGTTACCTTGGAAGACCTGATTTGCTGTAAAATCATATTAATATACCTTCTTGTGACATTTTTTATGTACCCATATTTTAGTTTTCCTCTTTATGCTTTCTCTACCTTTCTAAGGTTCTTCTGGGGTGTTTTTTTAAATCATTCTACTGGAATTAATTTCTAGTTACACAAAAGCAATCAGGAGTGGGAGGGGGAGATAAAGAAACAAAGTATTTCTTAAAGAAGGATTTGGATAATCTGATGTGACTTCTACCTTTACAAAGCCTTTGCGATATACTAGAGAAAGGCTTTTTGTTTCTAAGTACCTGGCATGAGGTTTTTTTCTGCATCAGTTATCTGGTTACTCAGCTATTTACTTGCAAAATATACTTAATTTCACTGTCTCTTATTTTTTGAGGTTGGGATGAAATTGGGTGTTCTTTCTCTGTTGCTAAAGTATGTTTAATCTTGATATTCTCTGTTATCTTCAACCTACTATTGTGCTGCTGCAGTGTTGTTAATAGTGTGCATTCAGATTTGGCTGATTTATATGGTTTGTGTTAGTTTGATGTAATAAAAGTTGTCTTTCTAGAAAGGTGTTTCGTGAAAATGCAAGATATTCTTGCTGTCCAAATATTTCATTATGGATTAATGAATGCTCTTTTTTCTAAATGCATTTTCTCAGGTACTGTATACATGCCATGATGCTTTATTATGCCAGCTATTTTTGAGTGAGTCTGATAGATTAAGGTCAGTTTAGTTGAACATATTTCCTTAAAAGGAAACCTTAAGAAGACATTTCAAGATAACTTTGATACTAAGTAGTATTAATACTGATGTTATAATGAACATGCATGTTTGTTTTTTAACTTCTGTGGATTTTTTTTTTTTTTTTGTAGGAACTTTGCCTAAACATAATTCCCAATTTTTTTTTAGGAACTTTGCCTAAACATAATTCCCACATTTGCCAATTTAATGGATTATCCATCAATGAAAAACTCTTTAATTCCAAGAATTAAAAATGCGTGTTTGCAAACTTCTTCTCTTGCTGTAAGTATCCTAGTAAATTTATCTTTCAGTCCTCAGAAAGTGTCGCTGCCTTTAATAACTTTGGCTTTTCTGTGGTTGTGTCTTTAATGAAAAGCCCATCAATGTGCTCCAATTTCATTTTGAGACTTTTTAGAAATGCAAAAGCACCATTTATATCTTTAGCAATTTTTAAGGTTGTTAACTTACTGCAGAGTAATACTGTAAAAATTATTGAAGTGTGTTCCACAATAATATACATTAGCTATGCTTATCATGAGGAAAAGCCAAGGTTTTGTGAGCATAAGTTTTTTTAACTTGTCTTGAATTTTCGGATATAAAGGTTGTAGTTTCAGTAGCACCTGTTTTCTTCTGAGTTTTGTAAGGCAAAAATGTAGTAAAGAGTTTTTTACGCAAAAATGCAGTTAAGAGTTTGTTTAATTCTTACCATACTTTACAGGTCCGGGTAAACTCACTAGTGTGCTTGGGCAAGATTCTGGAGTACCTGGATAAATGGTTTGTGCTTGATGATATTTTACCTTTTCTACAACAAATTCCATCCAAGGAACCTGCAGTGCTCATGGGAATTTTAGGTAGTTAATATTTCCAACTTTCTTTTTTGCTTTGATGTTGTAGATCTGAGAGCTTTCTGCGTTATCCTTGGGCATGTTTACATAAAATAACTATTCAAAACTTCCTGGTTCTGACTTTTAAGTCTGTCCCTGTTCGTTTACCTTATGTATTGTTGGTACATCTGAGAACTAGTACATATATTTGTAGTCTTCACTGCCCAGTGCAGTTCTAAGTACTCACTGCAGTTCTTGGGCTGTGGCACTTGCTTGGACTATATGCTCCACACAGCCAGAGAGGCTGTTTACCTCAAGTGATATAATCTGTCTTGTTTCAGGTGCTAGCACCTGCCTGGAGCTTTTAAGATGCTACTGTTGCCATCTTGTACCACTCTTCTATGTTAGATGCTATTGTCTGTGATTGTCTATAAGTCTGCAGGTCTTTACTGCAGGTTTTGTTAGACTCATTTTGATTAAGCAAACAGTGCTGCCTCTTCACTGAAATGAAGCACACTGAAATGAAACTTCTGGGTGAGGTTTCACAAGTTGGCTAACAAAACTTAATGGCTTGTTACTTCTGGAAGGGAAGGCCTCACTCTCATTTGTGCTTTCCTAATGTCATTTGGTGCTTGTCTAGATCAGGTTGTGTAATTTTAACAACTTGCATGGGCTCAAGGACACAAGGTGACTGGAGACACGGCCAAGAAAGAGGTGTGACCCCGTGACCAAGTCTGGAAGACAGTGACCGTTTCTCTTACTAGCAACAAAGTAGTAGACCATTTTTAACATTTGAGCTGTGCCAGCAAGAGCCCTGATTAACCACTGTAATAATATGTGATGGCAGCATTATTTTGATTTGCTCAAAATCAGCAAGAATGCATCTATCTGTGCTGATTTAAAGCTGCCATTCCCTTAATCTTTGCAGCCTTGATTTATATTTACTGCTTAAGAATGAGGGACACTGTCTTTTTTACTTTAGTTGTGTTACTCTTGAATTCCACTCGGATACAGTCGATAAGTGAACCCTAGTTTGGAAATGATAGGCTGAAGTCAATTTTATATACTCAGGCTCTCCTTTTTTTTTTTTCCCCAGAATTATAATACCTTCCTTTTTCTATGTGATATCTTTATCTTGGTGACAGCTCTGTTACACTGCCACAGAAAATGAGGAAAGTTGGTGTGCCTTTTATGCTAGTATGTTCAGTGTTTGCCACCAGAGCTGGACTATTTAAGCAAAGGACTCTTCCTGTCAGAAACACTATAGAATGTGTGAGCTTAACACTGGGTCCGTCATGCCTGTCAGTATTGTTTTTCCAGTGATTTCAGAACAGATAAAAACTATGCATGATTTCTGATCCCATGTATAACACAGCTCCAGACTTCTAGGTAACAGTATTTGTAAAATGCCATCAGAGAGCAGTAGGACAGTCAATACTAGCCACATCAGTGTGCCAGGAGAGAGCACATCACAGAATCAGAGACTGGGTCAGGTTGGAAGGGACTGCAGTGGGTCATTTGGCCTAGCCTTCCTGGTCAAGCAGGGTCTTCCTAGAGCACATGGCACTAGAGTGTCTGGATTACATCTAGATGGTTCTTTGAATATCTCCAATGAGGGAGATATTCAAACCTCTCTGCCTACTCAAACCTCTATTCAGACTCCACAAACTCTCTCTTCCAGTGCATGGTCATTCACACAGTAAAGAAATTCTTCATATTCATCATGTGCATCAGTTTCTGCCCATTGCCTCTTGTCCTAGTGCTTGGCGCCACTGAGAAGAGCCTGGCTTCATCCTCCTGACTCCCTCCCTTCAGATACTGCACTGAGTAGGCACTGAAGGCATCCCCTCTCAGTCATCTCTTTTCAAGGCTGAACAGGCCCAGCTCCCTCAGCCTTTTCTTATAAGAGAGATGCTCCAGTGCCTTGATAACTTTGTAGCTCTAATATCCTTAGTGAATGCAGCTTAGTTTCTCAGTGGCCATGTCTCAGTTTGTGGTAACTCAGTTGCTCATGATCTGTTCATATTCTTTGTATTCTCAAATAATTGGCCAGTACAATACATTGACTAATATCAAGTTTCATAACTGCCAAGTATGACTATGGACATCCTCTTGTTCTGAACTGTAGCAAAGTCTCTTACTGTAATAAGTTTGTGTTGTTAATGCCTACTTGGATTTTATGATTTTCTTGATCATGTTTGTCCCTGCCTGCACACAAACACAGTGACCATTCAGATGAACAATTTATATTTGAGCCTGCTACTTGGAGTTTGTTCACATTGTTTACTACACTTAACAACTTTTGCTGTTTTGATATTGTATGTCAGGTATTTACAAATGTACATTTACTCACAAGAAGTTGGGAATTACCAAAGAGCAGCTTGCAGGAAAAGTATTGCCCCATCTGATTCGTCTTAGTATTGAGAACAATCTTAATCTCAATCAGGTAGGAACATGACTATTTTGCATGCTTTTACTTAATACTTATCTGAGAATAAATTTAAATGGTTGTCATAGAAAAACTCATACGTTACTGTGTCTGTTGTAAAAACAAACAGTACCCAAACCCTTCCCAGCTCGGCTGTATTTGTGTGTTTAAAGGTTGTTATTTTTCAGTGTATATAACTAATTTGGTATGAAATATCAAAATGAATACTGTCACCTTCCAAATATCCTGCAAAAGCAGTTAACTGCTAACATAATAAGAATTCATGTTCAATGCTATGTTGCTGTGAAATACTGGGAAAGGGAATAGCTATTACATTGTATTGTTTTCTTGGTTTTTTTGAAAATGAATCTGGTAATACTCACATGTGGGGTTTTTTTGTCTGCATTGACCCACTTTTTTGGTTTCTTTAGTGTCATGTATTTTTCCCTGTTTCACAATGCACCCTGCTTGTAGTTTGGTGTCTGTGTGATAGTGAAGGTGGATTAGAAAGGATTTAAAAATCTGCATTTTATCTGACATTATAGATTGTAAATTTTATGAGGTATTACATGATATGTTATATCTGAATTCCATCACTGCAAAATCTAAACTTCTTATATATTTCTTTTCCAGTTCAATTCTTTTATTTGTGTCATAAAAGATATGCTTAATAGAATGGAGGCAGAACATAAAACAAAACTTGAGCAACTTCATGTCATGCAAGAGCAACAGAAGTAAGTGTTTGTTTGTTTGTTTGTTTTAGAACAGGAGTCAGTTTTTCAGCAAATGTGAGAAAACTAGATGTAGCAATGAAAAAGATAGGAAATTCTTAGTTCAGTAGTCAAGAATTACCTCAGATAAGCACAGTTGTCTGAAGTAGTGGTTTTATAGAATAAAATACTTTACTTCTATACAATTCAGTTGCAGTTTATTATTTTAAATCAGTAATTTTTAATCCATTAAATGTGGAAGTTCATACTCCGCTCCACTAGTGCAGTTTATGCCTTGCCTCTATATGCTAAGTTGTTTTTCTGTAATTGCTGACAAGTAAACCATACTGGAAAAAGCATAAACATTGCAGCCTTTTAGAGAGCTGTAACATTTTAAGATATTTAGAACTATTTCATGGAGTCTGATATGAGGTGACATTTCTGAGACCAATTAACTTGGGCTATCTGAAGTCTGAGTCACCCCCTTCAAAAGGACGAACCAAGACCTTCACTGTTTAGCACAGAAACATTTCCCAGTCTCCTAAATGCATTATATAAAAATGTCAGTGCTCTCATAATACAGGTTTTTTTGCATTATTTAAATGCAGAAGAATAATCTGCATTGCTAGATTAGCTGTGTCATGGATGTGACTGTAAAGTAATATGTGAACTCTGCACTGTGTAGGTCTTTGGATATAGGTAACCAGATGAGTGTGTCTGAAGAGGCAAGATCTACTAGTACAAACAATCAGGTAAGAAATGATGTTTTATTATGTAACTCTCATATAGAAATTTGACATTTAAAATCACTTAGTCAATATTTATGTTACCTTGAGTTACACCATTTCAAATAACGAAGTTTTGTTTCTTGGACTTATACAGATTGACAAGGTATTTAATAATAGTGGAACTGACCTTCTAACTAGTGGATCTGATGGTAAAGAGAATGAGATGTCATCAGTACAGAAAAAGGTGTGTTTTACTTTGTTTTGCAATTCAGTTACATCCATCTGTCTAATTCAAGACTGATACAGAAAAAGTGTGTGTGTGTAAATATTTACCACATTTAAACCTTTAATTGAAAAACAAAGTGATTTTTGTATAGGATCTGTGTGACCTTCATATGTGACCATTCAGTCACATATGAAGGTCCATTGAAAAACATTCAAATCATATCTTTGCATTTCCATGAAAGCCTTTCCTTGAAAATAGTTCTGTACAAAGTGAGCAGCAATTAGGATTATACAGGTCATTTTCTTTCTCCTTATTTTCTTATTTCTTATTTTCTTTCTCTTCTTAACAGGAACTTCAGCACTGGATTTAAGTAGGAAACTCAAAATAGGGACATAGATGATAAAATTGCAAAGAGAAATAATGATAAAATGTAGAATTTCATGGAGTAGCAGAGACTAAAATTTACTGTACAATTCAAGTTATGTGAAAATAAGTAGTCAATATGGGATTAAAACAGGAAGCAAATAGAAAAGATGACATGATATAGAATATTAAACATAAGCATAAACTATAGTAAATTTCCGTTCAGACTAATAATTATGGAAATGGCTCTCCAGAATCTAGATATTTTATCATTTCCATTTCTAGTTTTCTGAATCCTCGCACTAATTTTAGACTAAGCAGGAATAATTTGATGATTTTATCCTTCATTATTAACAAACGTAGTTAAAATTCTGTAAAAGCTCTTGGGCAATCTTAAAATTCCCTTTCCAACTCAGTAGTTGGTAGCAGTTCTAACTATGAAGTTAGTAACCGTAAGAAAAACAAAACTTTGAAGAACACCTTCTCATGCCCAATATTTAGAAGACAGAACTAAAGTGATTTTGTTGATTTATCTCTTTTATTGAGATCTGCCCATATTTCTCATTTTGCGATTTTAATACTCTATTTATTTGCTTTAAGAACTTTTTAGCGATACGGTGCATATTACAGTAGATTTTGGGCTTACTCGCTTTCTCTTTTGTATAAATAATTATTTTCTGCCACATATTATGGAAATTGCTATTTATGAAATAAAAATACCAATGTAATAACCTTTTTGTGCAACTTTGTACTGGTACTTTCCCTTTTGAAGGCATCACTTACACTTGAAGAGAAGCAGAAGTTAGCTAAAGAACAAGAACAGGCACAGAAACTGAAAAGCCAGCAACCTCTTAAGCCACAGGCAACTGCAATAACACCTCCAGTGAAGCAGGTGAGAAAAAACAAACTACTGCACTGTTTCCATTGGAGCTCTGATGCTTTTTCAAGTGCTGTATGCATTTATTTTTATTTTTTTTCTCCTGGGAGTCACCTTTGTTTTCTCTGGTAGTACAGTGGCACAGCTGAGAAAAACTTAGTTTTCATGTGCCTTCTATTTGCATCACTTGTAATATTTTCCACTTTTTAAATTGCAGGAGTTTCCACAGGTGTCAGTCTTACCAGAAGGCCATTGTTCTAGATAAGGAAAAAGCACATATTAAAAGAGGTTTTGCTCTGTAGAGTTTCTTAAGTAAATATATAAAGGATTTGGGGGTAGGAATGGGGCATGTAAGCAAATAGTCACACTAGTACTTTGTGTTTAGTCTTAGTTGTCAAATTAAAGCTGTGTAACAATTAGTTCTAAGTAGCAAGTGACAAAAATAACCTAATTTCTCTTGTGTGTAATTACATTTCATGCCCAATTCCATGGAGTGAATTCTAATTTCTACTCCATGAAAAATTAATGCCAGTTCTGCAGGAGTAATGATAAAAGGCTATTCCTAGTGCAGTTGTACAGGAAAAGCATTTAACTGCATTTTATGTATTTTGCAGACAAAAGACTTGACAGACACCTTGATAGATAATATGTCATCTTTGACTAGCCATCCTATCAACAAAGCTCAAGTTGCATCTTCAAACAGCTTCTCTTCTGTTCCTTCTATGGGTGTTGGAATGGGATTTTCATCACCCATTGACAGCTCAAAGAGAAATATGACAAATGGACTAAATACAAATATGGGTTTTCAGACTGCTGGATTCAGTATGGGAGCAGGTCTCGCCACCCAGAATTTCTTCAGTGGTCCAAGTGCAGCAGGAACAACCCAGATGAACACTGTACCAGCTGCCAATATGCCAAATTACAGTCCTATGAATGCTGCATCTGCAATGTCTCCACTGACACAACAAAACAGACCCCCAGATATGTCTGCTTTAGATAATCTTTTTGGTCCTCAAAAACCCAAAGTTAGCATGAAACAGTTGGCTCAACAGAAATCAAACCAGTGGGTTAATCAGTTTGCACCACCGTCAGGGTCCCCAAATGCGAGCAGTTCAGTCTTGGGACCTCAGATGAACATGGTAGGACAGCCTGGCTTTGGTATACAGGGTAATCCTTTCTTTTCTCCTCAGAACTTTGCACAACCAGCGAACACAATGACAAACAGCAGCTCAGCTAGTAATGACTTAAAAGATCTTTTTGGGTAAAATGTTTTGTTTTCTTCTTTGAAAGATTGATGAAATTTGAATCCTGGGTAAGCTGATTAACATCTTTTTTTGATTAGTAAAAGCATGACTTGGGGAAACTTTCAGCCCAGCAAAGTAAGGACTTTTGCACTGGAAAAAAGGCTGATGTTGTATTCACCTGGTACTGCAGTGGAATTGTGTAAGTGCAAAGTCATCTTACATGCTAAAGATTTTCTGTCTCTACCAAACACGAGAGTGCCGAAGGTAGAATGTGTATATTCGATTGAAAAAGAAGAAGTATATCAGAATTGTTCAGAGGTGTACTCAATCAACTCCTGTGATCTTTCCTACCAAATTTTGTTTCTTAAGTTCAACTAAACTGTGTAGGGGATAATGACGCTAGTGAATGCAACCCTGCAGAACTGTTTGTGTTGCCTGGATTTGGCACAAACTCTCACAGTTCTTATGCTGGCCCAAAAATTTTGATAGCCATGTTACACAGAAAGATTTCCAACCAATAACTGTAAGAGGCTGAGAAGAGAGCATATTTGACTTTCTTCTCTTATAAAAGATAATTGCACTAAATGCAGTAGTAAACTACAATGAGATTCATCAGGCATAAGAAGTTGTTTTAAAATTTTGTGCAAGTTTGGGACAGAGTAAGAAATACTGCTCCAAAGGTCATGCTGGTTTACAATCTCTTTTATAATGCCAGGTCCTTGTTACAAGCCCCTTAGCAAAAGCAACATACCACTTCA
>NW_008659045.1:31995-47945 GCF_000695815.1 Acanthisitta chloris
TTTATTATGTACTCCAGTGTTTTGGCTCATTTGGTACTGCTTCTAACTGATGTATAAAACAGAGCAATGGCAGTTAGGAAACTTCACAAAATGAACGTTCTCTGTAAAAGTCACATGTTGACTGCCCCAGCTGTGTAACTAAACGGTTCTGTGTAGCTAAACATGCATTATATAGTTACACAGAAATATCTTGAATGAAGTCACAATTTTTGGCCCAGTTGAGAGGATAGAAAAGGATTGCCTTGTACTAGTTGCATACGGTTGCGTGAAAAAACAGACTGCCGTAAATTGCCTTGACTATAATGAACTGTTTAATTTTAATTTTGTTTTAACTGAAGTCCTTATGAAGGGTAGATTGACATGAAGTGAATTCTCAAATACAGATTTGTAAGCTCTAGAATATATGGTAAATACACAGGTATTTCCAATCCTTTTTATTGTATTACTCTAAATTCAATAAAGCTCTCCAGAAATCCAAATAGTAGTTTCTTCTACTTCCCAGAAGGTGTATGTTCAGCTTGCCCATGATGGAATCTCTGCTCTGTCAGATACTGCTGTGGGGTTTTACCTTTTTCTTTCTTAAGAATTTCAAGAGCTTTCTTACATGATATTTTGAAGACTCTGGATGGCTATTTTGAGAAGGAAAGAACTAGTTACCTTTTTTATGGAAAGCCTACCTGCTTTATTTTTCAAAGCCTTTCACTGAAGAAACTGTTCTTTCATTTGCTGCTTAAGAAACCAAAGGGCCTTATGCTGTAAATGTGACTTGTACTTTGTTATATTTCCACGGTTCTAAGCGGTAATAGCATTAAGCATATTTCTTACAGAATCATTTATGTATTATAGCTGCTGCCTTAGTCCTATTATTTTAAAACACCTGGAACCAATGAAGTTGTGGTCTAGAAAACAATACCTGGCACATTGTGATGCTTATGTGCTGTAAATAGTCATGATAAGCATTGTAGGTTATGTTACGAGGTCTGTGTTAATTGAGGTACAATGCTAGAACTGTTAAACTATTTAAGTACATTTATGGTTACTAGTACTCTTTACTCTCAATCACACTAATGTCTTCTTTTATGTCAGCCCTTGAAAGCTGTGTTTTGTTAGGGTAACTTAAGGCAAGCCTCTGAAGAATTACTTGAATCTGCATTCCTCTAAATTATTTGGAAAATAAGTTTGTATTTAAAACAACATCTCTTTGAACTCTACAATGTATTGAATTAATATGTCTATGGCAAAGGCAGTCTTAAATGTCAGTGTCCTGATCTGGGGTTTCAGTCATTGATCTCCCTGGACAGGGGGCTTTTTAGAATTGGATTTTAGTTTAACCTGTTGCAGGGAAAATTAACTGAAAAAATTTGGTTTGATTTTGTATACTACACCTCCTAAATTGTTCAGTTTGGGGTATGTGCTTTTGGCATGGGCTATACAAGAATATAATCTGTTTTGTAAGCGTGAAGTAAAAAAAAAATCCAAATTCAAAGAGGCTCTTGTGTGAAATGGCAATACGATGGAATAAGGTCTTTATCTGGCTCAAGTAATAGATTTCTTTTTTCCATTTGTATTTGAGAACATAATTTTGATTTCTCTTGTTTGCTACAATTTTCAGAACGCTCAGAATAGAAGAATAACAATAAAGAAAACTGAAAAGGTGCTTATGAAAGTTACAACAAAATTTTCCGGTCATTTAAAAATAATGAAGAAAAAAAGATAACTATTTAAAATTAGAGAGTCAAATCCCTCTTCCATATGGATGCTTCCTGCTTAGTGTGTCAGGAAAGTGTGTGTGTGTAAAGTTCTCTAATTATTTCTTCTTAACTTAAAGAGGACTTGCAAGAGGTAAGTTACCACAACTATGTGCCACTTGGCACAGAGTTTTTCTTTAGGAAGCCTTGTCCAGTTGATCTTTCCACTTGCAAGTCATCATTCTGAGGCCCTGCAAGAGGCTGGAAGACTCATATTGTGGCCAGATTGAATTGCTGCTGTTTGAGAGGAGCAATTGTACTTCACAGCCAAGTTGTTATTTGGGAAAGAGGAAGGGGAAGGGATAATGTGACAAAATGTGGGTATTCTAGGAGCCTTCTGTGTCTGGGCTTGGATTGAAAGCAGTGTTACATGGAACTTGGCCTGAAGCAGAGGCTCTGCCTACCCCTACTGTAAAACAGAATAGAGAACGCGTTTGGAATTGGTATCTGATTAAGAAATTACAAATCCTGTTAGTGCAAGAGTAACCTGATAAAAGTAAGTTCTTTTTTGCCATGCCTTGAGCAAGATGGCAAATGACCCAATATTTCTGCCCATTCTATTCAAACTAATTTAAAGGAAAAAATGTGGAAGCTTGGCAGGTTATATCATCACCTTACAGACTCCACCCTGTGTACCCACTGTGCTCACCCACTGTGAGCATTCTGCATTCTACACTGGAAATTAGAGCAGGGTCTGGGCTGAAGTGCCCAGCCCACTTAGTTTACATTCATTGTAAAGGGAAATAAAGAGAAGGGAGTAAATTCCTGTTCTTTACTTGATTTGTCTACATTGTATTTACTACAAAAGAAGTGCAAATAGCTGCATATCTTACGTATACACATCAGCTGTGCCTGGGTTGCTCTGGTGTATGCTAAATGAACGTGACTGCACCAAGGTAGCAGTGTTTGCCATATTAGAACTGTTGGTTCCTTTTGGTTTTAAGTATGAAAGTCTCTGAAGCATCCTTTTAAAGCTTAGAAAACAAACTAATCCTGCTAGAAGGAAGGATTGTTTTAAAGAGGCTTGAAAAACCTTCTCAGCTTGGGCAGGAATCTTAAAACTACTGAGTTACAGATTACTTTAGAAGCGCGGTGTTCTGACTGAGGAGAGAAACCGGAGTGAAATGGCACAGATGTCATTTCAAGGATGCAGGAGGGAGCAGATTTTCTGTTCCTCTTCATCACACAAGTGATGTGAACAAGGCACAGAACAGCCTGTGGAACCTGCTTATGCAGGAGGACAGCAGTACCAGAGGAGTCTTTAGGAATTTAATTTTGTTGTATGTGACCCTTTTTTGTTATGCGTTAAGAGATATGCTGCATTTTATATACTCATTGTGAACTTTTACTCTGAAATAGCCATGAGGAAACCTATCTGGAGAATTTCAGATGAGTTAGCAGATTCTGAAGTGAGCTCCTGCCTTGTACTTTACCTTCCATTGGGTTTTGACTGCTTTACAAGGAAAATACACGAGGCAATAAAACCTTGGATTCATACACCAAATCCTCTTGCTTCCCAGGCCTCACACTTGTATCAGCAGAACAAATACGCCCCCAAGTTGTATTGTCTTCAAGTTCTCTGAAACAGTTCTAACTGGTGTACAGATTTCTGAGCCGAAGTTGTAAATCAAAATGTGTTATAGTGAACTCAGGCATTGTGCAAAATATTTAATACTTGTTTATTTGTCTAATTATACAGTCTCTGTACTAGTGGCAGTTCTATGTTTTGATTGTAAAACATTAACATTCTCATGAAATTTATAAAGTGATGTTACTGTAGTGTCAGCTGTGATGCGTAAATAGAACTGTCATAGCATGGCATTAGTGTATATCTGGTTTATTGGACAGCTCTTCAAAACCAAATTTATTCTTGTATCAACTTTTAGATCAGTTACTTTCAAAATATGTAAAAGGTACAGTGACATTTTCAAGAAATTCACATCACTTTGTACTCTGAATTCGGTTGCCTATGGAAATAAATGAACTTTTCATATTTTCATGTGGGAAGATATGTTTATTTAAAATTTCCCTTAAAATAACCAATAGTTACTTTTGTAGTAAACTTTTTCACTATGTCTTTTGTTTGAAATACATTTTATCCCACATACTTTTGAGTTCCTTTCTTAGAGTGTTTGCTGTCCAGACTTTTGTAAAATGTCATCACGTATTGCCTTCATGCAGAGAATGAAAGTCCTGGGGGAAAACTGATGCACTAGATGTTTCTAAAACTAGCATTTATTTTTTCTGAAAGCACACTGAGCCCCATGCTGGACTCTGGGTTTCTGATGCCACATAGTAATCTCAATTTGCATTTTCACTGCTTATTGACCCAGAAACCTTTCTCTATACCTGAGTTTCAGGATACCCTGCTTTGTCAGGTCAGAGTTTGCCAGCACTCTGAAGGAATGTAGTTCTCAGCTCTTTGTATGGTATAAATTGATCAAGTGAGGTATCTGAGATCTAATTTGCTTAGACACATCATTGTTGGCTGGAGATGTGTGGGAAGAGAGAGTAAAACAAGAAAAAGATTAAGTGAAAATGGAAAGGTAGCATCAGGTGGCTTCAGTTCTCTCTTCAGTGTCACTTGCTGAGGATGACAGCAGCCCCATTCCTTCTGCAGCTGTATCCATCAAGCAAGTATAGCCTTGTCATGTGCCAGCACCCTGCTGAGAAAATGCCTGCCTTAATTTGCTTAGCAGATCACAGTTCCGATCTGACTTGTGTGTTGTTTGCTGTGGTAATGTTCTCTCTGCCGCTCCATTTCTGGACTTTGGTAGGATCCATAACTCTTACCTGTTTCCTAAGCAGTAAGGTCTCAGGTGCTGAAATCCAGGTGTACTGGACTGGTTTGTTGTGGTTTAAAGTTGACAATTTCACAAACTCTCATGAATTCAGAGCACCTAAGCCTGAATTCAAACAGGAAAAGCTGGAGGTCTTTGCAGGTAGTTCATCTTCAACTGGAATACTTTTATTGGCAGCTCATTGTCTCTGCTTCATCACTAGTCCCACCTTTAGATTTGTCATACACCAGAGCTTTAGGTTAATCTTTTTTATATGAGTGTTTATAGAGCTCTGTTACCCTATGGAGTTTGCAGTTGTGGGGAATGCAGCTCAGTAGGTGTAGGAAATGAGCTGTTTATGAGGAGTTATGCAAACAGAAATGGTTCATTTGATGTTCTCTTCTTGTTGCCAGACACAAATGCACTTTTCTTCTGGAGCTCAAAAACTCCCTGCACTCATGTCACCACCTGGAGACCACTGCTCTTGCTCAGTAGACTGGAAAACTGGCTATTAGGGTGACAAGGTGAATTCTGATTTCTTGTGTCAAACTTGCAAAGCAGGAATTTGGTTTGTGCTCCTACCCATGTACAAACCTAAGAGCAGCTAAATAAATACTAGTTATTCAAGCTGTAAAATAATTTTCTAAATATTCTAGACATAAATTTTCAACTATAAACTTTAAGCAAAGGGGTTTTTTTCTTTTTTTTTTTTCTGTAGGATACCTGCCTGTGAACTATTTCGGCTCTAGTGCAGTTTCTTCCTGTAAATGAAGGCAATTGTGGATGTGGAGTGTCTGGAAGCTTAGAAATTATAGAGTTTTAGTGACATATCTGTATCCATATTTTTGAAGGGGTTTTTTTTCTTTTTTACCCAGCTTTTTGCTTGTGCC
Organism: Acanthisitta chloris; assembly: GCF_000695815.1. Lineage (NCBI taxonomy): Eukaryota > Metazoa > Chordata > Aves > Passeriformes > Acanthisittidae > Acanthisitta > Acanthisitta chloris. The sequence continues at coordinate 37,414 of NW_008659045.1, forward strand.
TTTTTAAATGAAATGTCTTTATATGCTCCACCTTCTGCACAACATTTGAAGGACTAGGTTTTACACTTCTGCAATACTGAGCCATTCACATCAAGGATAATCAAAGCTCCATTTGAAACTGCATCAGTGAAAACGTTGTGATCTTTGACCTGTAAGCCAAGGGTTGGGGGAGCTGAAGTTACTACACAGGCAGCATTTGTTCAGGTCTGTCTCTGTATGTGCTTAATGATAGCTTAAGGCTGTGGTTTGTAAGAGTAAACAAAACCAAAACTTTGAAGAGTTTACCTTCTGGCAGATGACTTAAGAACCAAATGCCACAAGGAGGAATAACTGCTTATCTTCTGAAGAGGAAAATCAAATGCCAGGGCAGAGAACTAAAAATCTAGGAATGCCATTCCTGCCCCTGCCACGATGCTGAAATAAACACTGACCTATGGCACTAAAGCTGGGACTTTAGCCAATGTCACAAAAGGGACTTAAATACTGCAAATAAGCAGAAATGCTAATGAAGGTATCATATGCATCCCTAACTACAACAATAATTTAACCTGACGAATCTATCCTAACATTTTTTAAGAACTTCTAAAATTAATCATGTCTTACGGAGACTGGACCTTGCAACAGTTTTATCTTGGCAAATCAGAGCAGGAGAATGAGGAAAAACCAAAATTGCCCTCAAATGTAAACTTCATAATTTGTTCTTAAACAGGATCTTTAAATGTAGCCCTTCCCCAAATAGCCTTATGCTACAAACCCTGGCTTTGCTTGGGTACAAAATAGAAGAAAACCAAATCAAACCCCAATTTTAAATATTTGTAGCACTACATACAACTTTGATGCAAGCGGTGCTCAAAGCCTTGGTCTGTTGTATAAAACCATCAAGAGAAATAGTTTTTGATGTGGATTTCTGATTCAATTGCAGGAATTACATTTAATAGCTATTGGAGTGATTTCATTATGAAGTACTAGTGTATTTTCATCATTTTCCTGTGCAGGATTAAATCAATGTTTCATCTGGGTTTTTTATTTTCTAGCAAGCAGGAAAATGTTAAATTAGTTGAGGTTGCTGGCTGTTTGATTGTGCATAGATGCTTTATGTTTCCTAAAGTATTAATGGCTCAGTTCTTACTGATTGACAAAGATGTGCAGAGGAATAGCAACTTTGCAATATCCTCACTGCTGCATTTTGCAATCCAGAATCATACAGTTGTAGCTCTTTGATTAAACAAATGCTATAAATATTTCTTATGCTAATCAGATCATGAACTGGCTGCTGAGTAGGTGGTGTTTCCTTATTCTTTTCATGGCATAGATAGTACAAAGCCTTGATTTTTTTGCATGTTGGAGAGATTAAATAAGTGGAAGTCTCTTCACACATAGTTGCCAGTTTAACTAAACTCAATCCCATGTATAGCACCTGATTTTTCTTTGCACCATGTGCTTGATACTTTTCCAGACCCTTTTTTACACAGCCATCTCTTGCATCTTCTTTCTTTGATTTTTTTCCCTGCATCAATGCCCCCAAGCAGTGCATTGTGTAAAATAGTAGAAGGGCAACAAAAATCAGAGGGCTCTGACAAATTTTTTTCTGGTGGTACATGGTAAGAGAATGCCTGAATTTTCTGCCTGTTGATCTTCAGCTGGAGATTGGTTCTTTGCCATCAGGGACTGCAGAAGGAAACCTAACTTGAGGCCCTGCATCTTGCCTTAGTGGTCCAGCTCTGGCAAGCTGATGGAGTGGGCCAATGAGTAGGCATCTCTTTCAAAAAAAACAAGACTGAAGGAGAACTGTTTAAAGCAAGTGCAGGTGAGTGGTCTGGGAAGTTATGGAATCCATACCCAGAGTGATACAGTAACTCTTCAGAGCAGAGATACAGATTTCAGTGAATGGCTAAAAAAATGAAGGACAGTCATCTGCACAACGTCAAGAGTACCTAGTGCCTGCCTTACAGGCTTGGACCTGTTTGCTTTGGGATAGTGCCCTCTGCCCACCCTTCCTGTTCAAATTCCTGGTGTCTCGTGGAAAAATTTAGCTGATCCTGACAACTAGTGCTGCTGCTGCTGCTGGACAGCTGCTTGAGCTCAGATTTAGTTTAGTCATAACACACTTATTGGAATATTTCATTTCTGTGTGTTTATTTTTGTTGTAAATTACTACTTTGTTAAATTGACTGTGACTAGGAAGTTGAATAAATCACTTTTTCCACTCCCTGTTTTGCTCTAGCAGACATTTTCTGGTGAAAGGGAGGTAAAATATTCAATATATTAAATATATATATACATAGAGATTATAGTCATAAAAAGGAACTTTATTAAACCTGTGTGTTTTAAAACAAATCTATCAAACATAGTATTAGTAGTTACAAGCACTGGCCTGAACTGTGCATTACTGGTCACCATGTCTTTCAAGAAACCACAGTTGTTTAATTTCATTCTTCAGTTCTTTTTTATGCCTTTTTTCCCTCTTTGTAAGGGAAGAGAAGGTTTTGCTTTCTCAGCATTTCTCAGCTTCTTAACTTTGAAAAACCAGTGGCTCTTCCAAAGAAAATTTGCAGGTGGTGCTAGGTGTTTAGTCGGTGCTTTCAGCTTGCTTAGCAACGGGAATGTCTTTAAAAGTCTGGCAAAAACATGTCTTTTTTAATTTTTAGATTGTAAGGAATAACATATTTAGTCACTGACATATATTGTCAGAACTTAAAATAGTAATTTTAAGCAGGCCTGGTTTTGCTCAATGAAACAAAATATTGATTTACCATTTTAAGCTCTATGTCATAATTAGTTTCTAAATGAGGAAAGGGTTACATAAAAGGAATTCTGGATCTTATTTAAATCTAACATAAATAATCCCTAACTGCTGTTCAACATAAACACTTCAAGTAAACTATAGCATGTGTTGATTTTCAGCTGGTTTTAATATTAGTGTCACTGCTCAGTCATCCCTCATTCCTTCTCAGCCCTGTGCAACTTTGAACCTGTTGCCCATTTTCAACCCTTGTTTGATTATAGTGTTCTTAAATTACTAAAGCTAAGGAATTAGTGTAAGTTTTATGGTAACTGTTGCCTCACTATAGAGACCAGCTTTGCACTTCAGGTGTGGGAAGGGCTGTAGATAGACATAGCTCCGGTTAAACACTAGAAAATTAATTTAAGGGAAGGAAGGCAAGTTTTATAAATTCTGATCTTACTAGCTGATTTTACTTACAAATCCCACAGGTTTGGTTTTCAACAGTATTTAAAAGTGGAGATTTTTTCATTAACTTCTATCATGCTGTTTTCTTTTTAAGAGTTCAGATCTAGGATTACAGGAACACAATGAGCTACATGCAATAATTAGGTGAATCAACCAAGTAAGACACTACTCACAAGTTTGGTATCACCACAGGTAGTTTTAAATAGTATGTTACGCAGGTACTGCCTGACATAGAATATCTATTAAACATAAGGAGAAGACAATACCAAAGACTTTTCCCCTTTAAAATGTATTTTCCTAGTAAAAGTAACTTGTAAAAAAATAATTCTACAAACATCAAAGCATTTCCTTACTGATTGTGGCAGCCTGTAAAAGGTTATAAGAGATGTTTGCTTTCAGAAAGATATTTAAAATATAATAAAAACTACCATAAGGTGTCACTATAACCCAAGGAACTTTCAAATTGCAAACGTTCTAGTAATGCTCTTATCCAGCTGCAAGGCTTTCCTTATACTGCTTTGTGAAAGTAAAAAGGACCTATTTTTAAATAGCATAATGAATTCCTCTCTGCACAGAAATAGTCATCAGATATATCTGTATTAGTGCAAAGATGTAGAAACTGTATTTCTTTTGTGTGTGTGTGTGTAGAAACAAATGTACTTCACATAGGAACTTTCCCTGTAGAAATGCTTTAAAAGCCCTCTTACTTACTGTGTAAAGTGTAAGAAATTTTCATTTAATTAGCATTTCCACAAAGGAAAACTATAAATAAGAATTCTTATTTCCATTATTGTTGTGTTGTTAGCATCTCAGGTGCATCTATTTGTATTTTGTGTCCAGCTGCAATCAAATATCTTTCCTACCAGCAATCTGATCAGGAAGCAGGGACTAGAAACTAAAGATGAAGTTTTAATCATTTGAAATTAGTGTAGACATCAAGGAAACATATTGTCTGAAAATTTGATTTGGGCTGACTCAACACAAAGCATTTTGACCCTTCAGGAAAGCGCTCAAGTTTTGTATGGTAAAATAGAAATCAGAATCCCAAAGTCTTTGAATCCATCTTCATTTATAGAGGAAAAGTGATAGGTTTCAAAAACTGAAGGACCATATGATCATTCAATCCAAACCCTTGCATAACATGGGATCCCAGGCCACCCCTTTCAGCTTTGATACCAGATGCTGTTGATCTTGAAGGCTGAATTCATATAGTACCTTTTTTAATGTAAAGTTACAATGATTCTTAGAGATGCCAGCAGAAATAGGGTCTGCAGTACACCAGGAACTATACAAATGGAGAATTGGTTTCACCCCAAAGTTTCATGCCTAATGATAAAATATGCTTCTCTTATGAGTGGACCTTCTAGGCATCACTTGAGGACATGGTTTAGTAGTGGACTTAGCAGTGCTGGGTTAACCATTGGACTTGATGATCTTAAAGGTCTTTTCCTGAAAGAATGATTCCATGATTCTATGAAATCTACCAGACAGGTTTTACCAAGGTCTTGTCCATGGGCAAAGCATTGTCAAACTCACACTGCTGTAAGCATTAAAGTCTACGAACCAGAAGACCTAAGTGCAGATGAAACCAGTATTCATCACTTCTGCTTCATTACTGTGTTCCAGTTGGAAGAAAAGGAGGTATTTTAAAACTTACAGAGGCTTAATTTTGAACCATTGAAGTGCTTTAATTCAATTTAAACTTCAGAAATCTTCTGTTAGGAAGACAAGGCACCCAGGATTTTCTAGCCTTTGAGGTCTTGGTGCAAGCAAAAAGGCAAAGTCACCTCACTTTAACAAAGAAAAGTTCCTCCAAATAACAAGAGCAAGCTGTGATCCCACAAGCAGCTCACAAGCACTGCAGACATGATCACATGGCCTTGAACTGAAAAGAAACTGATTAAAAATTAACACGGTTATTCCAGCCTGACCTAGGCTGCCCAGGCAGTGACAATGTCTTGCACTTGTGTTTCCATGGGAGAACCTCAGCAGCCTTTGCTTGCTGTTATGGCTGATCACACAGCAAGAAGTGAAACATCTTTATTCAGCAGAGAAACTAAAGGGTTAAATTGACTTTCCCAGGATGTTAGGGTCAGGGTGTCAATTACTATGCTGATTCAATATTTGTAAAGATTTCAAAATTTTGTATTTTACAAACATTGGGAGAAGTGGCTGTTTGCAAGGCATTAGCAGGAATCATAGTTCAGAGAAGCTCACTGTCTGAATGACACCTGCACAGGAGAGGTGTGCACTGTCCTGTCCACACTGAAACCAGTAGCAAAAGTCTCTCTTTATATGTGGCAAAGGCTTTACCCCAGTAATTATTTGGGGGAATCATCAGTAGGAGTAGCATAAAGATATTTTTCTAGGCTTTGCAACAAAAGAAATAACTAACAAATTAGATAGCCTCTAGGTGTACCTTTACTTGTACCTGTAGAAACTACTCTTCCAGGTGATAGTGATGTTTATTGCAAGCTCTGACATTTTCATGCTTAGTTTTTTAAGGGGCTGCTGCAACCCTGAGTCAAGCCACAGCTCTATTTAAGATGGCACATCTCCTAAATATGACCAGTTTCCAAGTTTTCTTGCAACTCATTTTATTCTTGAACACCTGAGTTAGCTACAGTATATATACAGATCCCACAGCAGTGGCTGTCTGCATGCTGGTTTTATAACAGTATATGAGCCCACTGCAGTGGCTGTCTGCATGCTGGTTTTATATCTGTATTGTCTCTAAAACACAGTTTTAATGCAGCCTTACTAGGGGTCTTTGTGGATATGAGTGTAATTTCAGTGGTACCTACAAGTTATATGAGCAGGCAGTAGTTTTAATTTTGCAAAATATTTATTTGCAAGTGCAGGAAAGTGCACTTGCACTTGTGTCTTGGACTTAGACTCCAGCTTGCAAGCAGCAGACTTACAGTGATATGATATAATGCAATGTTTATTAAAAAGTTCTGAGACAGCAGAAGGAGAATCACAACGGGATATAATTTCTGAAAAAGAAAATTAGGGCATAGGGTTGAATAGACAAGAAAAATATGGTAACAATGACAGCTGGATCCACAGAAAGCTATCATGTTAGGTCTTGTTAAGGAAGAGAGATTTCCTCAGCCAATGCTCCAAGATGTGTACTAGGATTAGTCACACAGGGATTGCCATGGCCTCACCCAGTGAATTCTTGTTGGGAGTTGGGTGATGCCCCTGTGGATGGTGCCCCAGCAGGAGCAGCGCACTGCAAAGCTGCTGTGACACTCTCTGCAGCAGCATTTTGGAGTCTGGGCTCTATGTCTAGGGCTAGGTTACTACTCTATGAACCTGAGGAGGAGGAAGAGGAGCAGTGCTGCTCCAGTGGAGCAGCCTACCTGCAGAGAAGCAAGAGTGAGTAACACCCTTTCTTGAAGCCTTAGAGAAAGGAGCTATTGCTGCATCACTGCAGAAGTGCAAGCAGTCAAAGGATTGCAAAGAGGAGGGAGAGGTGAAACCTGCTGGGAGAAATGTACAGTTCTGTTAATGGTGAGGAGAGTGCTATTGTTAATGAGAGCACCTGCATCCCCGAGGGGAACGTACCCTGCCAGGGGCCAGCCAGGATGTGTCTGTGAGGGAGCTGCTTGAAACATTCCCAAATGCATGAAGGACACACTTCAGACATCTGTGCTAACTGCAATTAAAGAATGTGTGGATAAGTGAAAGCACTAAATTTTAACCATAGCTCCTTTCTTGTGTCTGTTTTGTGCTCTCTATAACTGAAGTACAACCAGACACCCAGAAAGAAGGGTGAGCTAAACCCCTCTGTTCTCCCTTCTGGGAGGTGTGGGTTTTGAACACTACTTTCCAACCTGGGCTCTAGTCTTCCAAGGTGAATTCTTTCCGCTGGAATTCAGATCATTTCTGGTTTGGAGCTGGGTTCTTACATGGTTTCAGGTGTTGAGCTGCCTTAAGAGCATTCATGCAACTATCTCAAATGCTAGCAAATGCATGTTTGTTCAAGAAGAAGAAAATTTCATTATATATTTTGGCATGTATATAACCCTAAAATGATACCTACCTTCTGATGTCTGGCAGTTGGCCTGCTAGGGTTCATTTTCTGTGTGCCTTGTGAAAATTTGAGACAGCTTTAGTGCATGCATGTGATTGTGTTGGGCCTTTCCACAGTGGTGACCTTGCTGCTCTGTCTGTCAGCATGCCCCAGTGAACCAGGATGCACCAGGGCCAGGGGTCTGGAGTGAAAAACCAGGAGGAATAACTTCCTTGTGCTCAGTTTGGAGATGGACAGATTCAAGCCTGAGCAGTGTGAGGAGGAGAGGAGGAGGAGGTGGTGGTGCAGCTGCTCCCAGGGCAGCAGGACATGTTGCAGGGAGTGTCTCTGAGCAGTCCTTGAGTTGGCAGTGACAGCAGTTGCTGTTCAACCAAACTAGACCGAAATACACCCAGAAAAGCCCTGCTACAGGTATGTGGGTAGGTAGTGCTGGGAGCTGGTGGCCTCATGTTCTTGTTGCTTGGTACAGGAGGATTGTCTGATAGGATAAATATGTTAGCTGTGCTGAGTCTGGAGTTTTCCAACACTTCTCTGCAGCACATGAATTATTCAAAGACGAGAAAGAAACCGTAACCAGTTCTGCAACAAAAGAGACTTCAGCCAAGCAAAACTTTCTTCGCTCCTAAATACTGCTCTCCTGTCCCTCTTCCTCTTTCTGCCCCTCTTGCTTTTCCTCTCCTTCTCCCTCTCCTCTCCCTTCCTGGTTTGTAGTAGGAATAAAGGATTTCGGTGCAAGCTGCTTGCCTGCCTCACATAACCACAAGGAAATGTACTTTCTAATATACCCTTCCTTGAAGTGGAACTGGGACAATCCAGATATTTGGTATTTGTATAATGGAGACATCTGAAACCCAAAGTTTGAGGGCCCATGCAAGGAGCCAAGAGAAGAATGAATGGGCAGATGTATAGTCCTTGGGCTGCTTTGGCCCAGATTTGCATCCCATTCATGGCTACTCACTCAGTTTAAACACCCAAATGAGGAGTTTGTAAGTGAAAATAACAGAGATCTGATTTGTTTCTCTGGAGGAATCACTTTCTCGCTTTCTTTTTCTCTAGCTGTAGAGTCTGACTAAAGACTCTAAACAGAAGTTAGGGGAAGGTGTGGACCCTGTGCCTGGAAGAATAACAACAGGATGGGAGAGAGGGACCAGAGTCATGGCATTTTGCTCGGGGACACCAGATGTCCTGCAGCAGAGTGTGTTCTGGAGCCTGTGGGTGGGCAGCTGCCTGCCCACCTGCCCTCCCCATGGCACTCTCAGCTGGGGGCTTCCAGGGGAAACCAGTTCGTACCCTGCTGGTAGTCTGATGGGGCACTGACAAGTTCTTAATTTAACTTTCCTTGAGAGTGTAAGGGGAATATGCCAAATGCAAAACTTCCATTTTTCTAAAAACCTAGAAGTTTTCTACCTTCCCCTTCACCCAAAGAACAGGAAAGGGCTGATGGGAGTCCAAAACCAATATGAAATGGGGCCTTTTTTTTATTTTTTTCTCTCTCTCTCATTGTCCACAACCCAAAGCCAGTAGCTGAGGCCTTGCCAAAAGCAGAAATTCTTCATTTGACTCCAGCCAACATGCAGGGTTGATGAGCTTACTGACGAGCTGCATTTCCACAAGTGTTTTTTCATTAAGCACTTTCTGTCATGCTAGGAGAAGTGCAGTGTTGTCATGAAATCACAATGAGTTGGGCTGGTTCACCTCTTTCAGCCATTTCCTGTTCCAAAAATGCAATGGATTTAATTTATAGCCAGTCTTCCATTGCTTATTCAAACAGCATCACACCAATACACCTCTGTGTCTGTCTGTCCATCGACATCAATAATAAATGACCAGGCTGGGGAAAGCAGCTTTGGGTTCAAACCAGCAGATGCACTGGGGTAGGAGGGCTCCTCTGGGAGGGGGGTACAGAGTGAATGGGAACTGTAGTTTGCAATAATTCCCTCCCTGCAGAAAGAACTCATAAATGTTTAATAAACTTCTTGCCCTTGCCATAGATGAGGTCTTATTAATGAACTGGAGTGGCTTGAGGACAGGTATTGTGTCCGTTACTATAGCACCACCTTGCACAGGATCTCGGAGTGAAAGAGGCAGGGGAGGGAGGGAAGAAGGGAGGGAGAGATGCACTGAGGATGAGCCCCAGCAAGCCAGCCTGAGGTTTGCCTGTGGAGCAGGCAGCACGTCCTGCTCAGAGACACTGTCCCCCAGCAGCACCTCCAGCTCTCCAGCTGCAGCCCCGGCCGAGCTGCCCCTGCACAGGTACCGACTCCGCGCACAGCAGAGCTGCTGCAGGTGCAACGTCAAGTCCCTGAGTGCTTCTGGGGGGATTTCACTCCACAGCTCTTCCCTTCTTCTGGCTTTGGAAGATATGATTTAATTTTTTAATTTTTTTGTTCCATGCTCCTTTCTTGAGCAACTGGTTGTTATTGCAGAGGTCACCGAGGGGACTGGTGGAGTCTGCCGACTCTGGCATCGGGAAATATGACAGCAGAAGTGAATGATCATTAACACAAGGGATTTACTGAAGAAGAAAGACAAAATGCCTTTCAAAGGCTTCAGTTCACTGAAAGAAAGGTTTCTTAACCCAGGAAAAGAAGAGGTGAAGAACACCATTAGTGACTCGCTGGGAAATCTGAGAAGGTAAAATCCAACAGAAAATTCCGAGACAGGACCATTGCTACAATTTATTAAAGAGAAATACAGTATAGAAAAATGTATAAACATAGAAGAGAATTTATAGTTACAAAACTCGTATCTGGGTGCAGGGAATACCACACCTTGCTGTAAGACAGAAGATGTAAAAGGGACACTTACAACAGCATATGACTATAGAGCATATTTATATGAAACAAAAAAATGTGAAAATAAGTTAATAAATAGAGTTCTAATATTACAAAGAGCTTGAAAAAGTGTTTAATTAAAGAACTTTTAAATAATTAAATGTGGATAATTGTGTGGTTTAGCTTGCATGAGAAAAAGTAAGGATTTAATGGGAATTAACACTCCCAAATGATGCTACTCTTGAAATTAGACTTTATGGTCCTAAATTACAGGTTTTGAGGTTTTCTAAAATCTTGTTCTGGATCAGTAAGAGAAAATGTATTAAATAGAGATGTGTATGCATGTGTTTACTGAGACTAACAAATTAGAGAGAGAGAAAAAGAAGCAGCATCTGTTTGCCATCAGAAAAAAAAATAAAAGAAAAAAGATTAATGATTTTCAGCTTAATCTGGCAGTCTTATGAGACAAGAAATGGAAGATTTTTATTTTTAGCTAAGTTAAAATCTGGTGTAACAAATGACCAGTTTC